>NC_056730.1:167690264-167710264 GCF_019279795.1 Protopterus annectens | reverse complement strand
GTAGGTGCTGTCTGGTGGAGTGTATGGGTTGTTATGTATGTCGACTGCATGTGTGTATGCCTGTGTGTGTGGCCATGTCTGCACACACACGTGTGTGTGTGTGTGTGTGTGTGTGTGTGTGTGTGTGTGTGTGTGTGTGTGTGTGTGTGTACTGTTTAGCAGTGATGTATAGGTCTTACAGTCTGTTTCCTGTTTTCCCCTCACAGGTGGAGAGGTGGGGCTGGGTCCCTCCAGCAGGGAATCTGATGTCACTGATACAGACAGTGACCATGAGGATAGGTGTGTCGAGGCACAGGAAGGGTCATCAGGGGCTGCCGCTGGGCTACCAATTGACAACCCACATGTATCCACCCCATTCACGCACACAGTCACACTGCCTCTACATACCTCATCATCGTTGGTCTTAGCTGAGGGACAGTCTACGGTTGGCATTGGCAAGGGCAGTGTGGTATCTATGGCATGTGTGTCAGGACACAGCAGCCATAGCCAGATGTCTGGTGGGGGATCACATAGGCAGATGTTCAGGGGTGCTCGTCGGAGTACTGCTGGTCATCATGCCCCTGGCAGACGTGCCACATCTATTTCAACCACACGTATATTCCAGACTGCCATGGAGGCACAGGAATGAATGGAACGGTACACCAGGCAGGGTCTAAGGGCACTGAGGGCCCATCACACCTCTGTAACTGACAGCATCCATGATCTAGCAGGTGCCATCCATAATTACACCGAGGTCATGGACAGACGGTGGGGTGAGACATTGGATCTCATCCACAATGTCATGTCCATGCATCAGGACCGGGCGGGAAAGGTTGCAATGGCCATGTGGACATATGCCAGCAACACCAGCAGCTGGAGGTCACCATGGACGTCCAACCAGTCATAGCCACTCCAGTAGTGGCAGTACCAGCCCCAGCACTGTGGGTAATGTCCACAGACTGTCATAGCAGACCACATGCATGTGGCTCTGGTCAGTCCCAGGAAGGACCTGGATCCAGTGGAGGTCTGTCAAACTCGGGGGACAGTACTTGATCTGGCTTTGTACCTGATACTGTCGGTAGCACCTCTGCCAGGCACAGGTCCCATGTCCGTGGCCGGAGACGATGAACTGCAAACCCTGCCAGGTACAGTCTGCAGCTGTCTCACAATTCCCTGTATATGGCAGCCACATGGAAGAACTGTGTGCATGCAGACACACACACATAAACAACAAACCTAGGGCAACCACATACCTGCACACACGACATCACCAGTGGCCCATAACAGTACTCAGCCCCCCCACACACACACACACACTAAAACACACACACACACACACACACACACACACACACACACACACACACACACACACACATACACACACATTGTCAATTGTATGGCTCAGCCTAGGCCTCTGGCAAACCAACAACACACCCTGTGCATATGATGATACCTGTGCCACTCCCTGACATCTGTAACATCAATGCAGGGACAGGCTAACATGGTGCTGATCCACAGGGTGACTGTACAACAGTGTAGTAATGGAAATGATGTGTAGCATGTTGTCAGCAGTAAAGTGAAAAGATAATATCTTGGAAGGTGTAGCTGTGCAGCCATGATGCATCATAGCTGTAATTAACAATGTTGTATTGTTGTCACCAGTATCTATTCTGATTGTGTTGTGTTTGTTCATGTGCCACATGGCTGATGGGTGTAGTGGTGTCAGCAGGCCTTCTACAGTGGACACCAGTAAGTGTAGTGGGTGGTACACATGCCATGGCTGGGTACAACACACAGAGCCTTTGGTTTGGATGCAGTACAGGTACAAGACTGTACACATGGAGGTATGTCCCTGTGCAGGTAACACATCTGTTGCACATGTAATCCCACCAAGACAGGATAAGCACAACCACACAGTCCTATATATGTAGTCTGCAATGTGGATGACATTGAACATGCAAGGTGTATGTCCCTCTCTCCACTCTACTGCGATCCTCCCCTAAGTAACATGTGTGTGCCAATGCTGGTGGCATAGACCTACCCTTAGGAGGGTGTGAGGTGCTCAACTACTGTGAATGGTGTAAACAACAACTAGCAACCTGATTACATACACTGTACAGTATTACAGACATCTATGTGGGGGATAGATGCAACAGTAACTGCAATAATGGCGGTTGTGCCCACAATAGCCACACCCAGTGAGTTATAGCAACCCCAGTAGTGCTGCACACCTCTACAGTGTGGGGGAGGGCATTAACACATCTATGACCTGTGAAGGACTGTATGTCCATGGGATGCCACCTGTGGAATGTTGGCATATGCCAAGCAGTCCTGCTGGAAGCATGTTCTGTGAACGGAGGAAGATCCCTTAACAACTACACACATTCCTACATGTGGGATGGTGTAAAAAAGCCTGCTATGATCTCCATAGGCATTGTGCACCTCTTAACCCTCATCTACACCTGTCATGATTGGGTAAAGGAGGTATACCAGGTTCAGGTTGTATTCTCTGCCTTTGACAAGTCCAACATTGGCGGGGTCCCATGTGTTAAGATTACCAGTGATATTAGCCATGGGTTCATTGTTGATATGTTCCATGTCCCTGCAGACCAGGGTCATCAGGCTACTGCGTGGTAGTTCCCAGCTGATGTGGTGGATTTGTAGTCGTCCTTGCCAACATTGGTGAAGTCATTGTCAGGTGTAGGCCTATTGGATCGTATGAGGGATCCCAGCTACTTACTGCACCTGGCCAGGGGGTTCCTCCAAGCATGACACATCACTTGACTGTACTGCATGATATATTAGTAATGCCAGCCTGACATCCTACAGGTGGGATGGAGTACTGTTAACATGTACTGCCCTTGTTGTGTAGGGTACTGCTTATGTGATCTGCTAAGGTTGGTATTGTATTGCAGGCCAGACATGTTTGGCTGGGGGGAGATACCTATCCATGCCAGATGTATGTTGTTTGGGTCTTTCAAACCCATCAGTGATGCATGTGGACATATATGTTGTGGTTATGTTCCCAGTTCCATCTACAGATATATGTCCATATATACCTATATTGATATATATGTGTTCACCTTTGACAGGGAGACAATAATTTCTTCGAATGGCCCTTTCTGCAAACCGAAAGGACAAACCCGTCATTTCTTACTGCACCACAGTTCAAAACACAGCAGTTCTAAAGGCACCTTTGCTGACTCTCGAACTGCAAGTTGGAATACATATCGTAATGCCAGGGGCATGCTCCCCTGCACCCCCATCTGGGGGGGCTGGGCCCCCCACAACCCCCCTACTGTGATATACTAACTCCTAGTTTGTACTACAGTGGGGATAGGCAAATATTCCCCATCCCCACTATAGTGCCATCCGCAACCAAATTGCCTAATCTGCAATGAGTGAATGCATAGTGACATTCGCTCATTGCACATTCGATGCATGTATTGCAAGATTGTGCAATGTTGAGAACATACATTTGGCCTTCCAGCTTTCGGACACATGGATTTCTCCCTTTGAAAGGTGAGCCATATATATGCTGACATATATGCATGCCTAGTGCTGTATATATGTGGACCTGTGGATGTATACATATATATCTATGGATGTATGTGTATCTATGTATATATGTATTTATATATATATATTTCTATACCTGTATCTACATATATAGATATGTCATATCCATTTAAAGATGAATATATATACACACAAAAATACATCTACATGGTGGAATACATTCCCTGGGCTGGATGATATGTATGTAAAAACATCACGATTATGCATATCTGCCATGGCTTAGTGGTAAATCACTCTGTGTATGGTGTACAGTGTCCTAGTTTTGAGCCTTGCAGGAGCTGTTTATTTTTTTGCTGGGCAGAATACATCCTGTTGGATACAGAATGAGTAAGGCACTTTAATGCAGTTGTAAGTGGGTTTGCATGGGTTTGCACAATGGTAAGCACTGCGAACTTCCGGTTACATTTTTCATACACTCAGTTAGCTTTTAAATTGCTTAACCTGTGTAGGCAGTGCTTAGTTCTGTGCAAACCCACGCAAACCTGCTTACAACTGCTTTGAGGTGCCTTAATCACTCTGTATCCAATGGGCCGTATTCTGCCCAGCAAAAAAATAAACAGCTCTTGCAAGGATCAGACCAAGGACTCTGCATACCCTAGACAAAGTGATGTACCACTAAGCCATGACAGATACACAGATATTCAATGTTTCAGAAACATATCAGCCAGTCCTGTCATGCAACAGGACAGAGAATGTATACCAATATCTAGATGTCTGCGTGTGTAACTATATTGCAACCTTAACAGATACAACATATCCATATATGTATAGCTATACATATATATAAATATATATGTTGTTTTACTAACTCTATATACATATATATATATCACTGTCTATGCACATATACTTATATATCTGTTAGCAGATAAATATATATATATATATATATATATATATATATATATATATATATATATATATATATATATATCTATAGGTATATATGGCCATAAATCTGTAGACAGCAATTGCAGATTAACAAATACACCTTTGTCCACATGCACCGTTAATGGGGTTGAGAGGCCCCACACGCTATGTATCTTGTATGAATAGGCATCCCCCCTCAGCCAAACACATGTGACCTGCAATACACTGCCAAGTACAGTCTGCCTCCCATAGGACATGTAATATGTGGAAGCCATCAATGTCCCCAGGATACAGATACACAGGCACATATATGCAGATACAGACATACATATACATATATGTATGTATATATATATATATATATATATATATATATATATATATATATATATATATACATACATACATACATACATGTGACTACAAATACACACGCAGATATATGTACAGTAAGATATATATGTAGGAGGTGCACACAATATGGAACAGCCACTATGCCTACAGTTAACACCTGAACACTGTATGGGCGACACATACTAATGTCAATCATTGCCGGAAACATATACCCATAGAAAGGTCATAGGAAATACACACCACACACAGGTTTGCAGAAATGGGAATCCTTTAGTTGTGTACTATAACAATTCTATATGCCATATCATATAGCTGTTCAAATACTGACAACCATATAAACGGAGTGCTACAACTGTGAAACAGTTACACTAATACAGTAGTCTGGAAAGGTTCACAACTGCTGCTGTCCAGGCCAAGCCTTTCAGAATGTACAATAGTGCAGACAGACTGGGCCATAGGGTACCACAGGGTGTAGTTCAGCAGCCTCTATCTACACTCTGTACAAACTCCGTAGGAGGTAAAGACATTTTGTGATCAAATGGGTTGTACCTGGTACATAACAAGGCATAATGCACAGAACAGTCTGTATGGCAGGAGGCAGTAGGCTTGCAGTACCCCAAGTCATGTAAGTAATGTCACTATAGGTGGAGTATACTGTACTGCACATCCACATACCTTGTGGCAGCTCACCCCTGATACCCCCATATTTTGTAACAGCCTAGGTCATTTATGGTGCTCCCCACCTACACTCAATAATACAAGCCCATATACCACTGTTACATACACTGGCCTCTGCAGTGCATAAGGGTGTACATGTGTTGTGTAGGTGACGCCCACATATATATGGCCCCAGCCCCACTGTATGTGTGGGGGATACAACAGCAGTGGACTAATGGCAGCAATGGTAGTGTGATATACTCACAGCCCACTACAGAACAACCCCCCAACAGCATGAAATATGTGCAAAGCTTGGTATGTAGATGGAGGACAGAGGCTGGAACGCAGGCACATATGTGGAACACTGTTGCCATACACTAAGCAAGGTGATGGTGTTGCAGGATAGTCTGCAACATACCCTTAGTCAGGGAATTGAGGTTAGATATAGACATGGATGTAGTCATGTACTGATAGCATGCAACACACACACTGCCTGTAATATCTGACACAGGACCTGTCTGGTGGACAGACAACACATGATAGGCATACCTCTGTCCAGCGAGAGGTTAGGCCCACAGTAGTGAGCTATGCAGACAGAATGCATTTCAAGGTACACTAGTATGTACACACACACACACACACACACACACACACACACACCCTGTAACACCAGTACTATGCAAAGCATTACACAACTCTACCCACAGTCTGTCTGTAGTTCCTGATCCTCCTACAAATATGTGGCTGCTCTGAGTGAGCAGGTTCTGCTGTAATAGGTATTGCTACCTGCTGCCTATATCACTGATGCCCACACACAGGAAGGATGTCCATCACACAGGAAATGTAAAGGGACCACACCCACATGCTATAGGGGTTTATAGTGGGTGGTTACCATGACAGTGGTAATTCAATGGTGTACAGCACATATGCACCACTTCATGCACGCCATATGTACAAAGGTTGACAGAGGTGTGGCTGACAGCACATACACAGGGGCAGTGTAGACATGTTGCTGTGATAACCTCATATAGTTTCCATTGTAACAGGGTTTGTTGCAACATATGTCCTATGAGGGATATGAAGTCAGTAACTGTCACGGCCTTCACCATCTACAGACTGCAATTGTCACACTACCTTCTGCATTCCACAGATTGATGAACTGTGGCTAACACATGAAACCATAGGCACAACACTGCCCAGTCTGCAGATGACCCTGCAGATGGGTATTCCTCATATACATAGAACTGACATGGGAGGTATTGCAGCATGTACGACAGGCATATTCAGACAAACACTGTTAAATCAACATTACTTCAAATGCAGTATAGCAGCACTTACAGTCTGTAGTCAGGTCAGGCACATCCCCCTCCTGTTGGTTGCCTTCTTTCCACAGTATATGTTGTTAGAGGTAAATCCCCAATCCATCTGGGATGCTGTTTGCCAAACATCAGATCTAGTTCCTGCTCACAGTGACTGCAAGGGCCCCAACACCACCATGATGTTCCTAGGTATTGGAGTGTGTTTCCATGCAATTGGCTATGGGATTGTTACCACAGCTGTTCCACATGCAGTCATGCAGAGGCCATCAGCTGATCATGAGCATCACATAAAATACACATGCTACTGCCTAAACAAGGCAGATGTGGGTCTCCACATCCACCAGAGAGGGAGTGGGGGAGGCAGACAGAGGCAGATACATGTCAGGGAGGGGTGGGAGGGTAAAACTGAAGCATGTTTGTGTCACACACCTACCAGTGCAGGGTATCAAACCCCAACAACAATGTAGTGCTATCACAGTTTGATGCAGTTACTGGATGCACCACATGGGTTACCTGATGTGGAGCACTCAGAACATATATGTGAGGGTGAGTGACATCTGCAACAAGGATACGGTAGATGTCGTACACATGCCTGTCTGCATGAACAGGTGCCAGTGTCAACACAGGCACATTCACACAGGGATGCACACACATTGACACACTTGGCAGGGCCAGGAGTGCAACTCATCAGTAGTGGGATTGCCACAACACATCAGTGTGCAGGTATCACATGCACCACATGAGTCATATGGAGGCCGTATGGGCAAAGAGTATGAGGAGATGTCAGACATAGGTTCATAGGTTCATACTAGGCTATCTGCCCTAGGGCATTTATAAGCCTAGCCAGAGTGTGTTTGGCCTTCGCCACCCATTTTAAATTAATTTTGCTATGCCCTTTTTCAAGGTTAGTATACTGTGCCTCTGTCTAACAGTGACACAGAAGTGATACCCAGGGTAAACCTACGATCTCCCATCCACTCATCAAGATTCCTCTTGAAGAGAGTCAATGAGGGACTCTGCCTAACCTGGATTGGGATTTTATTCCAGAGTGAAGGGAGCCTCTGGGTTATGAATCGGTCCCTCCAGCATGTCCTATTTATTTCAGTGCTGAGGTTCAAGTCTCTCAAGCGCGTAGCTTGATGGGATTTGGATTTTCTGAGGTGCAGCATGTCCCTTTATTCCGGGTTGGACATGGCTTTATACGTCAGGCACAGATCGCCTCTGAGCAGGTGGTATGCCACTGAGTAGAGCTGGAGTTTCTTTAACTGGGCAGCATATGGCATCTGTTTGAGCCCTTTGATCCTCTTGGTGAGGTACTTTTGGGGTCTTTCCAGTTGCTGCAGGTGTCTGGTAAGGTACATCCCAAAAGGGGCATTGTACTCAATTATGGGCCTGATGAGGGATGAGTAAAGAGGCACGATGACCTCCCCTGATCTAGATGTGAATCCCTTCATTAGGTGGGCTATATAAAATATTTTTCTAACCACTTTGGCCACGTGGTTGTCAAATGAGAGATTGCTATCAACTTGGGTCCCCAGGTCCCTAATTACTTCTTCTGTACTTAATGGATTACCACTTATGTGGTAATTTGTGGGCACTTTGTTTTTGCCAAAGGGGATGACTATACACTTTTTGGCATTTAGCTTGAGGCCATGGCTCTGGCACCAGTTGTCTGTTTCTATGAGGCCCTTTTGGGGGATGCTTGTGTCGGCTGGAGAGTCGATTATGGCGCCCAGTTTGCAGTCATCTGCGAACTTGGTCAGTCACAGTCCTTCCATGTTGGCCTGTATCTCCGAGAAATATATGCCGAACAAGAGAGGTCCCAGGACTGAGCCTTGTGGGACGCCACATGTAACTGGTTTGGAGTCTGACATGGCTCCACCAATTCTAACCATGTAGGTTCTGTCCTTGAGCCAGTTTGCAACCCATCTAGTGACATAGGGCTATATATTTAAGCTGGTGAGTTTATCTATAATGCCCGAGTGGGGTATTGTATCGAAGGCTTTTGCGAGATCCAGGTAGGCTGTGTGGACCACCTTCCCCTCGTCAATGGCCTTGGTGACTGTTTCAAAGAAATCAACCAGGTTTAAGAGGCAGGATCTGCCCTTAACAAAGCCGAACTGGGTAGGATCCAGTGTCTGTAGGTCCCCAATATCTTTATTTATGAGGTCCATGATGATCCTTTCCATAGCTTTGCAGACCAAGCTAGTCAGGCTTATGGGGCAATAGTTTCCAGGATCTGTTGAGGCACCACCTTTGTGGAGAGGGACCACTGTTGCTGAACGTCACTCTTTGGGTACATATCCTTTAGTAAGGCTGAGATTGAACAGTAGTTTTATGTTTGGGTTTAGCTCTTCTTGGAGTTCATGTAGGACGCAGCCTGGGACACAGTCTGGTCCCATTGATGCTGTGTTTTTTGCTTTGGAGAGGGCAGCTCTTCCCTGAGCATTTGAGATGTCAGGGGGGCAGCACTCTGCTGGGATAAATATTTGCCCTTTTGGTGGGGAGGGGGGGGGTTGTGCTGAACCTGTCAGCTAGGATGTTGGCAATGTCTGTGGGTTTGGTGTATTTTTTGTCATTTTGGACTAATTCTCAGCATATCTGGGAATTCCCACCCAGGTTACTGACATAACAAAAGAAAGCCTTGTAATTATCCTTAGTGTCCTGTGCAATTTTTCTCTCGAAGCTGGCCTTAGACGATTTTATGAGTGCCTGTAGTTTTTTGCTAATACTGATCAGTGATGCCTTCCCTTTTTGGGATTTTGCTCTATCATGTAGTAGCTTCCTCCTTCTATTGTATAGTTTGTTTATGGCTGGGGTCCACCAGACAGAATGTCTGCCTTTGGAGGATTGGGTCTTGGTTTTATTTGGGATTGCATGATCCATGCATTCCTGAAGGTGTTCATAGAATGCATTTATAAAGGATTCTGTGGTCTGGGCGATTTTCCACAGGCCCGGGGCTTTGAAGGATTCCACCTCGGTTTTGAGGAGTGTGAAATTTGCTTTAGAGAAGTTTTTCACTGTGGTTTTCAGGGCAGGGGGTGGAGTCGGGATGTGAATATCCAGTGAGATTAGTTTATGGTCTGATCTTACCAGTGAGGGATACACTTCTGGTCTGGAGCATAGAGTCCCCATGTTGGTGATGATCAGGTCCAGTATGTTTTCCCCTCTTGTGGGAGTGGTAACAAGTTGTTCCATAGCATTTGAGTTTATAATTTCTAGGAACCTTTGGGCTAGGGTGTTGCAGCTAGAGTAATGCTCCCAGTCTATGTTTGGGTAGTTGAAGTCGCCCAATATAATGGTGTTTGGAGAGACCTTCATATTTTCCAGTGTTCTCAGGAAGGCTGAGTGGGGTTCCTGGGTTTGGGAGGGTGGTCTGTAGCAGGCTATAAACTGGAAGGCAGTTTTACCCACTGTTAGTTGCACATGGATAGTCTCTGATGCTTCGTGCTGTGCCACCAACCTGGAAGTGTGGGTATCTTTGACAAATATTGATACTCCCCCCTTCCTTTGTGGTTCTGTCCAAGTTTTGGGGCTGAAAAGCATGGTATGAGGTATAACCTGGTAGTGCTGGGGTGCTCTCGGGAGCCTTGAACCAGGTTTCTGTTACTGCACAGATATCGATGTTCTCCATGCTAAGAAGAGTTTCGAGTGTGTGCATCTTAAGGTTTAGACTTCTGGCATTGAGTAGCATTACTCTTAGTTTCTTATCCCTTGTGATACCTATGGAGGTGGGTTTGTCTTTTGAGCCTTGCCTAAAAAAGGCACTAAGGCACTATGGGGGTAGCAAGAGCCTTTGCCAATATCCGAAAGCCCAGGGGTGACAGGTGCAAGCCATCCCTAGCGAAGCATCGTGGCTTGTCGAGCATGTCATCCCAGGCTGACAGGCATTGGATCCCCTTTGAATGACACCAATACTTAAGCCAATTGTTGAAATTGATCATCTTGTCTTCATATTGTGGCATCATTCTTGGTGAGGGTAAGATGCTACTCAAGGTCAGGGTCATACCGGCCTGGTCTACATGCTCAGAGAGCTCCTCCATGTCTCTTTTCATGTAGTCCAGGGAGGTACGTCTCAGGTCATTCACACCAGCATGGACAATGACTGAGTCATATTTGTACTTGCCTTGGAGTGACCTGAGTGCTTGTGTTATGTGGTGGATCCTAGCGCCTGACAGGCAGCTCACTGTGACTGTCTTCTTGTTCAGCCTGGTGAGTGGGACATCAGTGTGTCTGATGATAGAGTCACCTATTACAAGTGTATCAGGTGTGTTGTTCAGGCATCAGACAACATGCTTTAGTATGTCCTGGGGGGTTGTAGTGAGTGTGGATGAGGACATACGCACCATACAACAAACACATGAACACACAGGGTGCCAGTTCTGACATGCATGGGTGCATGTCTACATGGGTGTGTGGTGGTCCACTGTGCCAGCAGGCTGTACAAGGGTAGGCAATGGGTATACCTTGGCATCACGCCACATGACAATGGTCTGCAGTGTGGCTCAGGCCTGTAGTTACTGCATTTGCCCACACAGGTGGGTATTGCATCCCCCATCCAGTCACCTGGGTGACTATTGTGTGTGGCCAATGCTGTACATCAAATGTCATGTATGTGTTCCTCAGTCCATGACATGGATGGTGTCTGGGATGTGCAAACCTCCCACATGCATGTACATTGACATGTGGAACAGTACCTGGGGTGTCTGGCCCATGTTGTGAACACAGATTATTATCAGATGTGCCAGTCTTGCCCACCTGTGGCAGGAACTGGTAATGAGCAGCAGGTTTACCCTTCACCTACATTGATAACATGCCAACAGTATTCCCTGATGTCACTGTCATCTGTCCATACAGGGCATGTTGTCATGCATGGTATGTCCGTTGTGAGTCACACTTGAAGGCACCACAGGTGGTGCAGATGTCCATTGGGGAACATGGTGGAGGTGCACTGTCTGCATGTACATGCATATTGGACAGATGGGCAGGGTGACATTCCCTCTGTAGCCCACTGCTATAACTGCATAGTTGCTATCAGTAGTCAATATGCAGTGTACTATCCACATATTGGCTGTCGCCTAGGCATGTGTGTGCGTATGACACATGGGTTGAGTGTGTGCTCTGGGTAATATTGGGGTTGCTAATTTGGATTGGCTGGCCTTGATGTCACATGTATGGGTATGGCTTTGCACCCCAGCCTCCCAGCTAATTTACATATGTTATCCCTGTATGGTTGACATTGTGATATATAGTAGGGCCATCATAAAAGTAATAAGCAACACCCCCTCCACATTGGCCACAGGTGTCACACACTCACCTCTACACAGGATATGAGTTACACACACACACACACACACACACACACACACACACACACACACACACACACACACACACACACACACACACACACACGTCATGTCTGGGAGTTGAATCCCTACCTATCTAGTTTATTACACTACATCACTACACAGTTATAGTATGTGCCATGGACATTATTGGAGTATTTCTTCCCCAAAGGTGTATTTCACAGTGACTGACATCAGCAGGATTACCAAAGTAGGACATTTCACCTGTACTGCGAGTGACTAGCCTAAAATGCATTGCTCCCTACACAGACAGTGAGACACACACAAAACATCCACAACTGTCATGTGTGGGTATAGAACCCCTGACCAAGGCCTATATCACACTACAGCATGGAGCAGTTATAGGCAAAGCAACAGGGATTACAGGGAGCTTTTTCCCCAAAGTTGTATTCCACAATGAATGACATCAGCAGGATTGGCAAAGTAGGGCATTTGAAATGCACTGCACGTGAGTAGCCTATGATCCATTGCTCCATACACAGACATTGTACACAAGCAAAACATCCAGAACTGCCATGGATGGTGATGGAACCTTACCACAGTTCTAAATCACACTACAGCAGTGCACAGTTACAGGACACGCTACAGACATTACTGGGCTATGACTTTCCCAGAGGTGTATTTCTAGGTGAGTGTCATCAGCAGCCTTGCCAACGTTGAGTATATGAATTCTAAGGAATGTGTTTGTGACCTAAAAAGCATTGTTCATCACTCAGTCAGAGACACAGATTCACACACTCACAGTTGCCAAGCCGGGAGTTAGAACACCTACCTACTTACTTTATCACACTACAGCAGTACGCAGTTACAGGACACACTACTAAGATTACGGGGCTATAATTTCCCCAGAGGTGTATTTCTAGATGAGTGACATCAGCAGCCTTGCCAAAGTTGAGTATATGTATTGTACGGGGTGTGAGCGGCCTAAAAAGCATTGATCTCCACTCAGTCAGACACACACACACACAGTTGCCTGGTTTGGGGTTAGAATACCTACCTACTTACTTTATCACACTACAGCAGTACGCAGTTACAGGGCACACTACTGAGATTATGGGGCTATGATTTCCCCAGAGGTGTATTTCTAGGTGAGTGACATCAGCAGCCTTGCCAAAGTTGAGTATATGTATTGTATGGGGTGTGAGTGGCCTCTACTCAGTCAGACAAACACACACACACACAAGCACACAGTTGCCAGGTCTGGGGTAGAACACCTACCTAACTAATTTATCACACTACAGCAGTACGCAGTTACAGGTCGTGCTACAGAGATTACTGGGCTATGATTTCCCCAGAGGTGAGTGACATCAGCAGCCTTGCCAAAGTTGTGTATATGAACTGTACGGAGTGTGAGTAGCCTAAAAAGCATTTCTCTCTACACAGTCAGAGACAGAGAGATATGCACACAAACACACACTCACACAGTTGCCAAGTCTGGGGTTAGGACTACTACCTAACTAGTTTATCACTACAGCAGTACGCAGTTATGGGACATGCCATGGGGATTACTGAGCTACAGCTCTACCAAAGGTGTATTTCACATTGGATGACCTCAGCAGGCTTGTCATAATACTGCTATGGGGAGGGCAGTGTGTGCATGGGCCATAACACATTCATGTAGGGGTTGATATGCCGCATGCAGGCACACACGGGGTCATATGCCACAGGTACGTATATACAGCTACTAGGTGACTACTTCCTTGTACAGTCATGTTGCACAGCTGGCACATGCAACACACTATCATGCTGACAGATACTGGCGGCTAGTATCTGCAGTGAGTGACACCTGCAATTCATTTGTTTGTGGCTCTTTGGCTGTGTGGTGGGTGGGACAGCCCCAGATGGCTCCTTGTCACGGTCACCCTCTTCAACACATCTATGTCCGTCTACCTTTGGCTTATTATAGTGTGTTGTCCTTACATATATGTCTGTATTCCTATCCACTGTGTGTGCAAGGCAGGAGCGGTGCATACTGACATGTGTCTGCATTAATAACTGCAACTGCCAGATATGTCTGGTCCACTGATGTTTACTGACATGGCCTTCATGTGTTTAAGTGTGTGAGCTTGCCCAATATGACCTTTCAGTATGTTGTTGACTGACATTACCTTCATTCCTCTAAGTGTGTGAGCATGCCCAGTATGGCCATCTATATTGTATGTGTGGATCAAGTCCAGGTACTTTGTACTGCGGCGCTGACCATTGTGTTGTACACCGACAGGTAGCATGCTGTGTCTGCAGGGTATACATCAGTCATTTGGCATTGACTGTTGCTACATTTCTGCATAGCAGGGGGGGGGGCACCTGACTGTTTCTATATTTCTGCACAGGGGTGGGGGGCACACTTGACTGTTACTATAAGTGTACGTAGGATGGTGGGGCACATCTTATACTTTTACACATTTGCTAGGACTGTACTGGTATGTCGGGTACACCATTTCAGTTTGTAGTCTTACCTATCGTGCTAGCTAGAGGCATACCAGTGTACTACAGATCTTAGCTTTAACTACCGACATATTAGTTTCTGACTTCCTCGCCTTCACAACTTACATCCAACTGGCTGGCCTGCTGTAGTCTGTCTGTGTAGGCCTGGGGTAGGGGTTACCCATAGGGCTCATTCAGAGACCATAGCACAGCATTTGTTTGTGTTTGTCTACACCTGTCCTGCTGGCTGTGGCTGTTGTTGGGTATGTGCCCCCCCCAATTGGCATGTGTGAGTCACTTACCTTGTGGGTGTCCCAGTATTGAGGGGTGTCATCAGCCATGGCTCCAGTGCGTATCCAGCATCCCCCATTAGGTGACCGTGTGGGATGTCCCCATTGGCAAATGTCTGGTACAGCTGTGTCAGATGCCAGATGTGGGAATCGTGGTAGCTTCCAGGGCAGCCAGCGCACACATTCATTATTATGACCTGGGCATCGCACATGACCTGGCAGTTGATGGAGGGGTAGCCCTTGCAGTTGATGTAGACCCTACCCCGCTCACCTGGTGGTGCTTTAATGCATATGTGCATGCAGTTTATTGCACCCACTACCTCAGGGTATTCGGCTATTTGGTGGAAGAGATGCATATTGCTGGCCAACACCTCACAGGTGATGGGGAAATATACATGCTCACCGACATGTGCTGACATGGCATCCAGGAACTGGTGGAGTACCCTGGATGCTGATGCCTGTGAAATCCCCATCATATCCCCAGTTGGCCTTTGGAAGGTACCTGTAGCTAGTATTTTTAGGCCTACACATACCTTGGTATCCACTGGGATGGGTTCCCCTTTATTAGTTCTGTGTGTCAGGCGTGGCCGGCACAGCTCCACAATTTGCTGTAGGAGGTCCCTGTCCACCCTATAACACTCCACTATCTCCAGCTCATGTAGTCCTTGCTAGGTTACCCTGGGTCTGTACACTCTTCTCTGTCTCCCCACTGTGGGTTGCTCAGCAGCATTCACATCCTCACCACCCTCAGCCTCTTGCACATGCTGGTTTATGATAGCAAAAGCAACCCCTAACATTTTTTCTCTTGCTTTTGTTTTGTAATATATCCCTGTCTGTATACACCGGTGGTGCAGAGTTTTTGGGAAAAACAAGGGGGAAAGGCATTTGCATAGTTTATAGTGGTGTGCTGGGCTGGGCTGGGCTGCTGTCTGTGTAATTGACTGATTCTGCTACATTTCACCTGTCAGCTAAGCAAGTTCTTCTTGATTACCTTCCTACTGCTGTTTTCCCTTCCCATTGCCTCCCTGTTTAAGCCCATGTGCGTGCCGTGCAAATGGAGTGCTCAAATGTGCACAGAGCTGCTTTTTCCTGGTTTAACTTCCTTTTTCTTCCTGTAAAACCCGGTGCATAGCACGCACACCCACTTACACTTTGTAAAGGTGCTAGGCAGGTTTAGACACACTCCTAGCTTAGCTGTGCTAAGCTAAGCTAGGAGCACTCCTGAGTCACAGGTCTCCAGTCCACTTACAGTATGCCTGATACCCCCCCATAATGTCACCTATATCCTAGTCTTGCACCCAGCTATTTATACTCTTACACTTATGGGACCTGCCTCACACCCTGGGGAAATCTGGGATTCACTAACCTTTCCCTCATTTGCATAGGATTGCTTGCTAATGCATAGTTACATGTCCCACACTGAGCCTCCCCCCTTGGCAACCATTACTCACTGGCCAGGTTGTCTTCTGCCTGCCATTGACTTGCATGGCTGAATACTGATTTTAGTTAAAATTTTTTTTTTAGGTTTATTTTCCCCCCGATCCCATTTGCGTGCCGCTGCCCTATGCTTAAACAGGCGAGATCAGCGAAAAAAAAAAAAAAGTTATTTATTTATTTTTTTTAACCATTTTGCAATCCCAATGGCCTTCTACTTGGCCATTGGCATGCTTCCTCAATGATATGCAGCCTTTATTTGGAGCTGTCATAGCTCCGTTTTGTAGAATGCAGAAATGTACTCGGTTACTAACCGAGTACATTTCTGCACACTGCACTTGTCCTGCACGGACAGCTGCCAGCTTCCTGGATCACATATTACCCTCATTTGCATCGTTTTCACATGCAAATGAGGGTAATTTGCATACAGGAGCTCAGTTCGTGCAGGATTAGTCTAAGGGCTCACGTGCACGTCCCTGGAGCTCGTTCCTGGATCGCACATCGGCCATATTGCTGAAAATAGCTCTTAGACTAATCCTGCACATTCTATAGGGCTTTGAAAATCCAGGGGTCTGTGTATGCTTTATTATCAGAAGAATGAAATGCAGAGTCACTTCTGGTTGAAGGCTCACTTTTTGTTGGACAAACTTTTGCATTTCTTCCGTAGCCTGTTCTGCATAAAAAATGATTTTGATCCTCCAGGAAAAAAATATTCTGAAGTCAGCTGGATACAGCAGATTGAATCTCACACTTACCTCTCAACATTCCCTCATTAGTGTAATTAAATTGTTTCTCTTCTGCCAGGTGCGCAGTGAATAATCATTTTCCACTAACACTTTACTGTCTGCAACTTTTAATACTTTGCCCTTTTACCACGGTTTTGTTAGATTCATTTTTTACTGCTGGTAGGTTTTGCATATTTACTAAGAAAGGTCCTGGCTGCTGTCTCATGGCCATTTTTGTAACATACATATTATGTGCCTTTTCAATTAACAGTTCCTGCTGTGGAATATCAGCCCAGTTGTTTATTTGTGCCTTCATAAAATTAATACGGCCTGTTCCTTCTACATTTTCTGGTACAGCTGAAAATCTCAGATTTTCCTACATAGTCTGTTCTCTAGTTCTACTTTTTTTAAATATGTTTTCTTGAGCCGTCTCATACTCGAGTCTTTTTTTCATTTTGACTTCTGATTTTTGCCGTTTTATCAGCTCATCTGAATTTCTGTTTATTGCATTTTGCTATTTGAGCTGATATATTTCTTCAGTGTTTTCCTTATTTTAATCAGCTCTTAGCACATTTGACTTACTTCTCCCTCTAGATTACTGAAAACCATGTCTTGCACCAAACCTGGAGCTTGAACTGCTTTTTGCCAAATGGTTGCAGGATTCTTCCCAGTCAGCATTTTATCTTCACCTTTTCAGCTGTTTTTTTTGGGCTGTCTTAGTTTCTCCTTTGCTGGCATCTAGTCTGTGTACTTACTACCCAGTAACTGAATTTTACTCAAGCTGACAATATCACTGACTGTTGTCTCTCAGTTTCTCTTTTCACACTGAGAGAGCTGAAGTTAAGTTGTTGGTCAGTGTGCAGCCATCTTGGAAGGCCCAGCAACAGCTTCTTCTTGATAAGAACACACAAATCTATGACAGTGCTTTTCATCCTGTAATTTGCCTTTGGCAACAGTATGTAATAGAATCCATTCATGAACAAACATCCAGTGCTCATCACAGATATATATGGAGATTTTATATCAGTACTTTCACTCTTATTCTTAGTTCACTAGTTTTTTCACTCCATGGTACTAAAATAAAATGATGGCATCATCTCTCATAAAGTTTTTCCTGCCATACTTCCTCGCTTTCCTCACCCTTGACTTCCATTTCTTAGATTTTATCTATAGTTCCTTCATCTATCATTCAATAGCACATGCACACTGTCTTTTAAACACATCAGTTTGCCACTCGTCCCATCTTATCTTGATCCACTGAGTCTCTCCCCTTATCTTGCTATATGTCTACAATATTGCTAACCAATTTACTAAATAAATTAATAAAAAAACACTGGATTTGCCATACCCAGCCCCTCTGTACTCAATGAATTCTACACTATAGTTTGCTTTATTGGTTTTAATTTTGAACCTCATAATGTCATGAAACAACTGCAGTAATCTCACTTCCAAATATGACAGACATAAAATAATACTTGCCACCTGCAAAAATAAAAATATTTTAAATAAAACATTCTTTTCTTCTCCCTTTCTAACAACTAGCTCACTGGAGAACCATACTTTCAGCCAACTGTAACTTAATTTTTGGGTAATATTTGCAACATCCCCAAAACTAAATAAATATCCATATTTTTGTAATCATACTTAAACCTACTCCTTTCTTTTCCATCTTAACCCCTAGTACAAACCTTCACAGTATCTTTTATTTAACATCTTCCTAACTTTCCCATTCATTGCATTGTCAACATTTTTGTTATATACTTTTGAGTTTTCACCAATACACCCAAATCAGCTACATATGCCACAACTTTTGGTACTTCTTATCCTGCACATACGTAGCTCTCATGTGAACATTATTTGTCAAAGCCCTAATAAAAACTAATATTTTACATGTTACAAAAAAACAGCACTGACAAATACACTTCTTTACACAGAAGAACCTACAGGACATTTCATTCATTAAGCCTGTCTTCATCATTCCACTATATAATCTCCTTAACCAACTTGGAAACCTTACATGCATCCATAATTCATCTAACTTTCTTCATAACCTTGCCATTCTCAACTTTATTAAATGTCTAGTTGTGATCTAATAGAACAGCATACCCAGTGAACTTCCCCTTTCCTCTATGGTCAATATATTCCATATTATTTTCAAGAGATTTAAAAAAAAAATATATATATATATATATATATATATATATATATATATATATATATATATATATAAAACATGCCTTCACCCCACTTCTGAAACTCTGAAACCTACTGATCACCTTAGGCAACCAATCTGACAACATCTTCTAAAGAAGCTTCATAATTAGTTTGAGATCCACAGTTAGCAGACAGGCCTCCTGTTATGCAGATCCTACAAGTTTTCCTTTTTACCAAAAAGTCAGCATCTTAAAAATCATCAACTCCCAGTCTGAAACACACTGAAGGAATTCCCTATATTCCTTCTTAAGTAAAGGCCACAAAAACATATAACTTTCCAAAATGAAACCATCCAGCCCTGTAACCTTCCCATTATTTTCCTCCTTAATCACATCCCCTACCTCTGCTAAAGTAACCCACCCTACTATCTACATATTCCTTTTCTTCTTACTTGCATATCTCAATCACATTCACTAAATATTTTTGCTATATACAGTGTAACATACTCAGTTTCATTATCATTACCTTGTTACTCCTGTTGCTGCCCTTAACTTTTTATCTTGTTTCTGCTTTACATATTCCAACACTTCAAACGTGACAAACCTTGCCTTTTACCATCCACATAATACAAACTTTACATTTTAGTTAACACAAAACTTTTGCTGTGATAGTCTGTCCCCAGGATTCATGAAGCTCGGTGCAAGGACGGTTTTAACCTTGCGCCGAGCGTCCTCATTACAGATAGTGCAGCAGCGCCATATGAATATGTATGAGGGCGTGCTGTCGCACCCTCGACATGCACAGGAAATGTGTACAAGTGCAGGGGGCATGTACAAGTGCTCT
>NC_056730.1:167632764-167685264 GCF_019279795.1 Protopterus annectens | reverse complement strand
AGGATGTGGCTTCCAAAACCCAATTACTTGTTTGTATTGAAGAGTGTCAGTTTCCATGTATTAGCCAGACAGGTGCAGATTGTAAGAGGAACACACCAATAGTATAAATCAAACTCTGGACAGGCCGCGGATTCCCTACAGTCGAACGGCATGCTTACGCCTAATGAGCAGCCATTCCTGATACTATAGGCATGTAATCCGATGTAATAGGCATCACAAGGTAATATCTTAGTCCTCACTCCCACCCAGGGGTGTGAGTGTCAGATGCAAACACCAAATGCAGTGCATTTGCAAGTGCGGGAGCAAGTGGGTGTAAGCCTGTTTGGCCGCCGGTATGCGAGTATCACACTGGTGAAGCAATGTAGAGGCTAACTGAGTGTAAGAAACTGTAACTGGAGGTTAGCATTGCTTAGCTTCATGCAAACCCACACACACCCCCTCACAACTGCTTTAAAGTGCCCTAATCACTCTGTACCCAACAGCTCATGTTCTGGCCAGCAACAAAAGAACCAGCCTCTGCAAGGCTAGAACGCAGGACCCTGTACATCACAGTCATAGTAGTAAACCACTAAGCCATGATAGCAATACATATAAAGGAGGTATCAGCAAACTAATCCTTACAACAGGGAAACAAATCAAATATTTGAACTGAATACATGTACAGTGTAATGTTCTATAACCTGCCACAGACAATAAATATGTGAACTGGAGTACTGCAGTAAACATAGAGTTGAGATGTCACTGTAATAAGGTTCAGAAGTCCCCAGGACCCCATACAGTGTATGTATACATGAATGAAGAATACCAGACACATATATAGCCTGTAATGAGCAAGACATCATTGACAAAAGTCAAATATAATGCTAGAAAACCAATAAGCAATGCTAACTGATGCACAGCCCAACTAAGTAATTGTAAGCAATGTGTAGGGAAGCCAATACAATATGCCCACAGGTACACCTCTTTAAGCAGTGCCAACCTGAAGTAAGCATGTGTGCCCATAGATTGCCTTTTCAAAACCGGCCAATTACTGAAAAGTGCGGGGATCTGGCCCTACTTAAACCGAAGAGGCGGGAATGCGGCTCATAACTGGTTGTAGCATCCCCATGCAGCAGAATGGCTGGAGTGGGAGAAGGCACTCACTTTAGAGTGCAGCACTGGGGCATCCAGGAGTCCAAATTCATGGTATGGCTCCTGGTAAAGCACCACAACAGGAGACTACTGCAGGGCCAGTACCAGGGCTTGCAGTACAAAATGAAGGCCTGGGTTAGACTCGCCCGTGACCTCACTAGTGCCACAGGTATCCCCCGGACTGGTGAGCAGGTTACACACCACCATGCCCCTTTTTCACCACTTTCCTATCACCCCTTTCTTCTTTTCTTTTAAAGAAATTAGCACGGGGGTAAGATGGAGTAAGCACTTTTAAGCAGCAGTGAGTGGGTTTCAGCCTGTTTGCATGGGGGTAAGCACTGCTTACACAGGTTAAGCAATCAAGAAGGTAACTGAGTGTAAGGAACTGTAACAAAAAGTAGCCACTGCTTACCGTCACGCACACTTCTCTCTTGGACAGCGAGATGGAAGCAACGCCAATAAGGAGATGATAACAACTGTTACAGGACAAACCTTCACTGCTAGGCAAAACTGCTACAACTTGCTGGAACACCACCACAACGTACCACACTGAAAAGTCCTTTATTTACCTAGGTTTCATTCGTTCCTACGAACTTCATCAGAATACAAACAACAGTTTTTCCACCACATTTTTATACTGTTTTAAATCTTCTAAATTGGTTAATTGATATCAATTCCCTTTATCCATTCTATTAATTATTTCATTCCTTAAAGGGATACCAAATTTTAACTTATAAAATGGTGGTTTACATTAAAATCTGCTCCAAAACACCAATAAATTGTATAACTTATTTACATTTAAAAACTTAAACATATCCTAAAATATTACAATTATATGTTGCTTTACATAACCATTAAATGATATATATGCAACATTATAAATACAATTTAAAACTTATAACTACATAAATAATACTAACCAGTCATGGTGATACTTCTGTATATATTTTAAACTAATATGACTAAACAACCATAATTGATAACTATAAATTATTATATCAAATACAATCCTAAATAAATATATAATAATGACAATATTATACTAATATAATATATTATGAATTATATATATACACATATTATAATTCATATATAATACAATACATGCAATAATAGTAATTATATTACATGTACCCATATAAGACATGTTACTACCAAATATGTATATATATATATATATATATATATATATATCTCAATAATTAGTGACCTCAATGAACCCACATGTATATACTATGTACCATTTATTTTGTTTATCCTTAATAGTGGCATAATCGTTAAATATTCATTCAACCCCGGAGGATTGTATGAATTCAACTGAAGTTGCCATCTTAACTCTTCCATATCTAAATGGTATTTAATAATTTTCCCTTGCTGATCATATTTTATTTGACTAATAACACAAAAATTAAATTTATGATGTACATTATCAATAACATGCCTAGCTAAAGCATTTGTAGTTTTGCGATGTTGTATATCTAAAATATGTTATTTTATTCGTTCTCTAAAATGCCTATTAGTTTTTCCTACATAAAAGGCTTTACACTGTTGACATAAGGCCAAATACACAACATTCAATGTATAGCAATTATAATGCCCATTTACATTGATTCTGCAACCATTTACCATCATCTCCATACCTGTACATTTTATATGACTACATACAGTACATTTTCCACATTTGAAATTTCCTTTGATCCTATTAATACATTTGTCCATCCTTCCTTTATGTTCAAATACATTTTTAAATGATGGACTTTTTCTATAAACAAATTTTAATGATCCCTGAAAAAATTGTTTCCAAGTTCTTTCATTTGCCAGCATATGCCAATTTTTTCTCACTATTGATTCTATGTTTTTATACAAATTATTATAAGTAGTTATATATAAAGGAACATTATTATATTTGTTTCCAATACTGGGTGTACTTATAATTTTCATTTGATTTGAAATTCCAGATATTAGTATTGACGTATATATACCATTTTTCCTTTTTTCTTTCACTTCATTATATATATTCTCACAAAACTGTTTGGGATAACCCCTATTTGTAAAAAGTTTTATTATGTATTGTAATTCATCTAGAAAATCCTGCTCATCACTTACCATTCTGGCAGCCCTGACCATCTGCCCTTTAACAATGGCTTTTTTCTGATGGTCAGGGTGCCAGCTACTAAAATGTAAATACGCATTTGAAAATGTGGATTTCCTGTGAATTTTCGTTTTCAAACTTTTTGTTTCTTTATTATATACAATATTCACATCTAAATAAGTAATATCATCATTACTAATCTGATAAGTGAATTTTAAAAATCTAACAGTTGTGTTGATATATTCCAAAAAAGACTCTAACGTTTTTCTATCATAATAACAAATGATAAAAATATCATCAATATATCTGGTGTACATCCTGATATACTGATAGTATTTTGATTGAAACAAATAATTATTTTCCCAATAACTCATGATTAAGTTAGCATACATGGGGGCACATGGTGCCCCCATTGCTATTCCACTTGTTTGCTGGTAATAACACCCTTCAAAATACAAAAAATTATTATTTAGAACAATTTCCATCAGATTGATCAATGTATTAATTTTTTCCTGTTCGTATAAATGTGTCTCAAACAATTGTTCTTCGAGCCATATTAAACCAATATCATTTGGAATACATGTAAAAAGGTTGCAGACATCAATTGTTACAAAAATATATTCACTTTCCATTTTAATTTCTTTAAGTCTACTTAAAAAATCCCATGAATCCTTAGTGATATACGTGAATCTTGTCATACTCTCCTTAAAGAAATAGTCTAAATAATGACTTATATAACATGTTTTACTTCTTTTCCCGTCTACGATGGGTCAAAACTGAAGATTATTGAGGCCTTTGTGTATCTTTGGAATACCAAAGATACCACTTATTATTGGTTATTCATTATATAAATATTCATGTTCTTTCTCGGATATTTCACCTTGATATAACATATCATCCAATAACATATCTATTCTCTTAAAGGCTATATTAACTTGATTTTTACTCACTTCGACATAGGTATTACCCAATAACATATTAGTCATATATGTACTATAATCATTACTATCAATAATGACCATACCATTGCCTTTATCTGGCCTCATAATCCTTATATTCATATTATTACTTATTTCTTCAAAAAGAAGAAACCGTCACGCACACCTGTACAGATCTGCTCACAATTGCTTAAAAGTTCCTTAATCACTCCATATCCATCAGCCCTTGTTCTGACCAGCAACAAAATAAATGGCCTCTGCAAGGCTCGAAACCAGGACCCTGCACATCATAGATAATGTGATAAAGCCATGGCAGATAACAGACATTTGATGTTATCACAAACATTCATACCTCTCAACCTGGTAACATCAAAAAATCTGGACGGGCCCATGAAAAATAGGTACAAATCTGTACGCTGATTAACATGCAATTTGCATACATAATTACGTAACTCTGCCCACTCCAGTGGAATTGTGGGATACCAACTGTCAAATGCAAACTGAACAGACAACCAAAATATGGCACCAGAGTCCCCCTGCAGCCATTCCAATGTCCCATTACCTGGCAATTTCGCCCCATTTACCATAAACACTAATGTGTGCATACTGCTTTAGTAATACAATGATTATTTGGATTTTTACATTTTACAGACCAATTCGCAAACACTAATAGACGCCTGCTAAACAAAACAGCACTGTCTCGCAATGAAAATAGACTTGGCGTTAAAACTTCTCTGCCCTTGAAACCCACATTCATTAAAACATCATTGAAACCCACACCACATTCAAAGAAATGCATTTTTCCAGTGTTGGATAAAGATTACCTTTGGGCTGTTTTCACATCATTGACCCCTTACACATAAAACAAGAAACATACATGTTTTCTTTGATACACCTTCCTGACTTTATTAAAATATATTCCTTGCATAATACAGCACACTTGTTAGACAGAGCGCATTTTACATTTATTGTTTGAACATTTTTCCAGTAGGCTGTAGGCAATGAAACAAAATGCATGAACCAATAATGACAAAACTGCCCAATTCAGAACATTTCCATCATAAAGGTCTACTTCCAGTGTGTCCATACCCACACTATAAATAGAATGACAGTAGTGTAAGCCATAGACATTTTGCACAGCTTTTCACACTTATTTTCAATTTCAGTTTTTTTTTTGGGGGGGGGGTACAAAAGGCCAAAAACTAGGGACACATTTTAAACATTGCTTGTATAATTTTGGAAAGTTGCTAGAATAAAATGTGTTACAACCATGCATTTCACTGGCAAATCTCAAACCCAGGACCCTGTACACTACAGTCAGAGCAACATACCACTGTGCCATATCAAAATTTTCCTCGAAGATATGAAGACTGAAACTTAAATGGCTATCATTTAGTGAATTCAGTTCTCACTTGTCACCATATTTCTCAACCTCTTAGCACAAAAAACCTGGGCAAAGCCAATAATGTGGGAATACAGAATTCAGTTATCACAGTTGTCACCATAGCTCTCAACCTGTTAGCACAAAAAAGCTGGACAAAGCCAATAATGGGGGGATACAGAATTCAGTTATCACAGTTGTCACCATAGCTCTCAACCTGTTAGCACAATAAAGCTGGACAAAGCCAATAATGGGGGAATACAGAATTCAGTTGTCACTTGTCACCATAGTCATAAATCTGCAGGATTAGAATAAGAAAGCATTTTACTGCAACTATCTGGAGTAGAAATGTCACATCTCCACAATGACAGCTCATCTGGAAGACAGTGTTTACTGTTAACCTATGCAGTTCTTCCTCTTCTCATTCCCACCCCAGCTTTAGTCTTTTAGCTTATTTGTATATTTATTTTTGTACACTCTTGCCAGTTTCTAACTTGCTTCAACTCCAACAACACTGTTTATATGAATATATGCACACACTCACTGAAGCACTCTGACTCATCCTGGCCTTACCAGGCAGCTCTCGGTGTTTCTTGTATAATTCAGACAACAGGTATTGACTTGTGATGTTGTTATTTTCTGCAGTAATGTTGCATTTCATATTTATGAAATGAGTATTGTACTGAGTCACTGTATATGTTCCTAATACTATAGTTTGTAAACAGCTGTTGTTGGTTTTAGCTGAACAGGGTCCAGTTTGGATCAGACCACAAGGAAACAGTAAATAAAGAAAATGAGCCTTAAGATAATCTGAATTTTTAAACTGATAAGACAACATTAATTTCAGGGACATTACTGATGAAAAACGTGGTATTGTACATTCAAATATATCTCAAAGATCCCTTGTTATTTGCAGGGAAAACATATTACACTATTTTGAACTGTCAAAAGAAATAGTATTAGTAATCTGGTAATGCATTTAAAATAAATTCACACATTATACCAATGGTTCATAGATCTCCCCCACCAACACACACACACACACACACACACACACACACACACACACACACACACACACACACACACACACACAGATATGGCAAAGAGTCATAAAGCCTCATAACTCAGTGCTAACTAAAATATTTATTTTTCTTTACACAGTCACAAAAATGGCCCAAAGTAATCCCCCTTGACTACAAATTTTGAGATAGCAAGCTCTGCTGTATAACTTTGTCTTTTCTTTGCCTTCAAGTATGGCATACCATTATAACATGAATACATAAACTATATTTAACCCATGCCTGGAAGTCAGACTGAAGGACTAAACCACAAATTACACAGGAAAGTTTTAGCAGTCGCAACTGAAATAGCAACTTCTCTTGGTTTGCTAATCTTTGACTAGGATACCCTGTCACAGCTTAAGACAATTGCATTCGCCGACTTTAAAAAGCAAAGTAAATCATGCAGCATTCAGTAACAGCTTAATTCTACTGTACCTTCTGTCTGCTCGCTCTGCAGTTAAAAAGTGTATGGCTAATTCTCCTGCAACAGACACGTGGCTTTCAGCTCTGCAGTTGAAGAAATCCTGCCCAAACGGCAGCTAGCTAGTGCATTCATTTAGTATAGTATTAGTAACAGTTACAGTACTGGTCCGACTTGGCTTAAAAAGTAAAGTAAATGTATGTATTCTAATCCTCCTGCGACAGATGTGCACCATAGATATCCTGTGTTCTGGTCCAGTATTCAAACAGATGCATGGCATGCTAACGGAGCTGACGTCATCATGCACATGATGACATCAGCTCAGAAAGTGTGAAAATAAAAAAAAATAGATTTAAAAATCAGAAATAATGGGGTGCCACTTGGGAATCATGGCACCCCATTATTGGGACTCCAAAACTCGGTAAAAATCGAGTAATTTGGGATGGTTGAGAGGTCTGCATATCATCCAGCACAGTCATTTAATAGTATAGGAAATGTATTTCATTATGTAGCTGTATGTGTGTGTGTTTATGTCCAGATATAGATACATACATATATATAGATATATCAAGAACATCCCATGTGACAACAAAGCACTAAAAAGGAATGAAAAGGGAAACACCAGCAATGCATGTATTATGTAGTGGTGTTGTCCCATGTAATATCAAGACTTCCTCAGACACACATGTGTCATTAATACACGCAAACATTTGTACATTGGCCAAATGCATTACTCTGTTAATTTTATTTACAATAACACAACAGTTCCTGTCCAATCATTATGTGAGAACAGTACTCTTGCAAGGTGCTATGTTCGACATCATCATCATGAAAGAGGTAAATGGGGTAACCATAGAGGGACCGGTAGTGTCGTGTGTACAATGGGGTCATCTGTATTATGTGTACCTGGAACCTTTAGGAGTCATGTGCATACTAGGATCGTGTGCCTGAGAGACAGGGGTGAGGACAACTGTAGTATGTTGTGATGCAAATTAAAAAGGTTACATGTGTCCAGTGGACACGTGTGTGAAATGGACAGCAATGTATGGAGCAAATGTTCTAGGAACAGATTGGCCTTTTGTTTCCGTAAGGTGAGAGTGGGATGTGGGGGAAGGAGAGCAGGTATGCTAGTGGAGGATAGGTTGGGTAAGAAGACAGACAAGACAGCATACAGGGTCAGTATATGACACATGTGGGGAGATACACCTTGGAAGGGGAGGGGTGTTCGACAGTCACAAGCCCATAAGCCCCCAGATGAAAACAGTGGGACAGAGGTCCCCACCCATGGGCAGCCACCACTGCACCAAAAACAGCCGCAAAGGTGGCTGTGCTGGGGGCTGTCTAGGAGGGTCAGGCTCACCCTCTAAATGGGACACTCTGCCCTCAAGCTGGTGTATCTGGCCTCTAAGCCCCTTATTGAGCCCCCTATGGACCATGTTCGGGACTGTACAATGGCAGACAAGTTCCTGTCTGGATCTGCTCCCAGGGCGGCAAGCCCAATCCTCAGTGGCGGTTCCACTAGAAGGTGGTGCAGAGCCAAGAGAGGTGGAGGTCCAAGGCTGGGCCCCAGACATGCTGGTGCCCGGTGCCATGGCCTGCTGAAGTGGGACAGGAGGTTCTGCCGGGACCTCCAATCCCATACAGCCTATGGTGTTGCAGTTTTAACACAGATATGGCTTAGTAATAGTCAATAGCATTCAGGATTACTTATAACAGCATGCATAGATATGACCATCAACCCAACAGAATAGATGGCATACATTTGCAAAGGGAGCACAACACATGCATATATACTGCATGACATCTGTACAAAGTGTAGAAGACTTGTGACTGCAGCTATGAACAGTGGCCCATTATTGGCATGTCACTGTGAGAACCTCAGACAGTGACTGTCATACCACTGTTTCATGTGACATATGTCCAATCAGGGATGCAATGGCAGTAACTCTCATCACTATCACCATGTACTGACTGCAATCCTCACACTATGCTTCTGCAGTTCACAGATGTGTGTTCAGTGAGTAACACAAGAAACAAATGGTTCCACACACTGACCATTCCACAGATGGCCCTACAGATGGGGGTTCCCTCACAAACATTGCACTGTCTTGTCAGTTTTAAAACATGCAGAATAGCCATTACCACACACAACTTGCTAAACTGGCAGTAGTCTCAATGAAGCATAGCTACACTTACATGCTGTAGTCATGTCTGGCACATCCCCCTCTTGTCTTTAGGCTATTTTCCACTGTGTATGTTGTTTGAGGAATATCCAGATATCATCTGTGATGCTGTTTGCCAAATACCAGATCCAGGTTCCACTCACAGCGACTGTCATGGGCAAACACCAACATTATGTTCATAGATATTGTACTGTGTTTCCATGCGATTGGCTATGGGAATATCACCACAGCTGTTCCACATGCAATCAGCTAGAGGAGGACTGCAATAGGTGCAGATGCCATCACCTGATCATGACCATCTCTTACAAAACACAAGCTGCTGCTGAGCAGGTGTACAACTCCACATCCACCAGAGAGTGTGTGGGAGGGAAACACAGAGGCAAAGTACATCAGAGAAGGGCTTGGAGACTAAAACCTAAGCATCGTCTGTCACACATCTACCAGTACAAGGGTTCAAACCCCTGACTGATTAGCCATTACTTGTACAAGTGCATGCAGTTACTCCATGTGCCATGTAGCAGAGATGTTGGTGTGCTGTAAGAACATATATGTGTGCTGGTGAGCGACATCTGCAACAGAAATATAGTAGACATACATTAGGTGTAGCACACATGGCTGTCCACATGAACAGATGTCATTGTCAACACAACCACACTCTCTAAGGGAATCAGACACATTGCCACACTTTGCCAGGGTTACAAATACACTTCCTAACTACTTAGTTTGCCACACTGCAGTAATGCACAGGTACTACATGCACCACAGGGGATATCCTGAGGTTCTATAGGCTAGGGCATGTGAACGTGTCTGACATCAATCGATATGCCAATGGGAGTTATACTGGGTGTGACTGTGGTTGGGAGCATCATACCCCACACGCAGACTCAAGGTGCCAGTACTGACATGCATGTGTGCATTGCCTCATGGGTGTGTAGTGGTTGGCTGTGCAAGATGGTTGTACAAGGCTGGGTGAGGTGTAATCCTTGGCATCACACCACCCGACAATGGTGTGCAGTGTGGTTCAGGGGTGTAGTGTCTGCAATGTCCCACACAGATGGGTATTGTATGAATTGTCCTGTCATCCTGGTTACCATTGTGGAGGGCCATTGCTTTGCAATGCATGCCATGTCTGTGTTTGATAGTCCTTGACATGGACATTGCCTGGGATGTGCACATCCCATGATAATGTACAGTGCATGTACAAGTGTACCTGGTGTGGCGGTCACATGTGTACACAGACTGTTATAATCAGATATGCCAATACTGGCCTGGTGTGGCAGGATCTGCTAAAAGACAGCAGGTTGACCCTGCACCTGCATTGATAGCATGATATAGATATTCCCTGGTGTCAATGGCATCTGTAAATACAGGGCTTGTGTGTAAGGCATTCTATGCCTTTTGTGGATCACATTTGATGGCACCACATATGTTGCAAGCATCCAGTGGGGAACATAGTGAAGGCACATTGTCCGCAATTATGTGCCTATTGTACTGCTGGACAGGGTGCCATGCCCTCTGCAGCCCACTGCACTCACATCATGCCTACTATTTGTCATCAATGTGCAGGGTACTAGCAACATAGTGGGATATTCTAGGCAAGTGTGTTTGTGTATGACACACTGGTTCAGAATGTATTCCGGGTAATAGTAGGGTTGCATACTTTGTTCACCAGACCTTTTGCCCGATGTGGGAGTATGGCTTGCCAACACTGTCCCTTGGCTGATTGACATCTGTACTCCTCGTGAGGTGGACATTGTGACATATAATATGGATACCATATAGGAAAACTAAAAAAAACGCTCCCCAACATGGCGATTGGTTAGACACTCACAGCCACCTCCACACAGGTTCTGACTGTCAAACACGCACACACACACACACACACACACACACACACACACACACACACACACACACACACACATACCTGCCATGTCTTGGAATAGAACCCCTATCTATTTAGTTTATCACACTACAGCATTACACAGTTACAGCACATGCTACGGAAATTACAGCACTCCTAGAGGTATATTTCTAGGTGGGTGACATCAGCAGGATTGCCAAAGGTGAGTATGTGAATTGTAAAGAGTATGCATACGCTAAGAAGCATTGTTTATTTCTCAGGCAGACAGACGCACACACACAAAGTTGGCCTGTCTGGGATTAGAACATCTACCAAATTAGTTTATCACACTACAGCATTACGCAGTTACAGCACACACTATGGAGATTACTGGATTACAGCAGTCCCAGAGGTGTATTTCTAAGTGGGTGACATCAGCAGGATTGCCAAAGGTGAGTATGTGAATTGTAAAGAGTGTGCATACTCTAAAAAGCATTGTTTCTTTCTCAGGCAGACAGATACACACACAGTTGGCCTATCTGGGATAAGAACACCTACCAAACTAGTTTATCACACTACAGCATTATACAGTTACAGCACGCACTATGAAGATTACTGGGTTACAGCAGTCAAAAAGGTATATTCGTAGGTGGGTGACATCAGCATGATTGCCAAAGAAGGGCATTTCAAGTGTACTGCAAGTTGTACATGTCTGTTACCTGCATGTACCTGCTGCTTACTGTCACAAAAACACATTTACACCCACTTGCAACTGCTTAAAAGTGTCTTATCCAGTCCTAATTGACAGTATCAACAAGGCTTGCAGGTCTTGAACCCTGGACCATGCACATGGAAGTCACTGGACTTATTACTAAGTCAGCTGGGTTGTATACATGTTTCATGGATTTTATAATGCTCATCTTAGTACAGGTATTCCACAGTACTGAAAACAAATGGGACAGTCACTTTGTGTACATATGTACAGTACCCTTGAATGTACTGTATTCTGTGAAACAACAAATACAAGTCTACATCTGTACAACTGTCATAACTATATATATATATATATATATATATATATATATATATATATATACATGCACCTACGGGATGTGTACATACATATAAATATATATATATATATTCATATACACAGACACAGCGATATATATATATATATATATATATATATATATATATATATATATATATAGATATATATGTACACAAGTCTGAACACCCTTTGTGACACAGAAGGGTTCCAAAGGAACTGATGTGTACATAAAACAGAGGCATCTCTTGTTTTATAACATTTAAATCTTAATCAGTTCATGGAGTTTGGGGTGGGGAAGGATGGCTAATGTAATCTACCCCGGGGATTATGGACTCTGGGTGGGGAAATGATGGGTATGGACTTACACCCCGGTGACCACTTCTGTGTCAATGCTTGACAGTGGCACAGGAAAATAACACCCAACTGTAGTCGTTCTTGACCATGGTTGGGAGGGTGGACTAATGGTTAAGGTGTTTGCCTTACAAACACAAGGTACAGGGTTTGAATCTCACAGGGGATAATTGGCTAGGCTTAAAATGGCTTGCAAGGGCAGTTAGCCTAGTACTAATCTATGAATCTATGAATCTATGAATCTATGTATTCTTTTCCATTCCTAACTATGTAATACTTTGTAGACTCCAGTCACCACAGATGACTACCATGGTGTGCAGCATGTTAAAAGACATTACACATGTGTATGCCTGGCTACAGGGTAGTCACACACACAAACATGCACACACTTGCCAGTAATGTGCATACACATCTTGCCTATGTAAAGGTAACTAGTACAGTGGTTTGCAGTTGGGGTATGTGCCACAGAACACATACAATTACACTTACTCTGATTCCACTTCTGAGCTGGGTGACATCACAGGACTTATTACTTGCAGTGGGAAGGGAGGGGGGAGAGAGGTTTAGCAGTTGACAAGGATAAAGGCCAGTGCAAAAGGTGGTATCTCTTTGGAATGCAGCAAAACCCACTGTCATGACAGGATGCAGACACAAATACACACAACCACACTTGGCTATTTGCTGACACACACAGGCATTTGCTGACACACACACAGACACACTCAGCCATTTGCTGACACACACACACACACACACACACACACACACACACATACACACACACACACACACACACACACACACACACACACACACACACACACACACACGCACAGTTGCAAGTGGTGGGATCAGAACTCCTACCTATCTACAGATCACTATTACAGTACTACCCAGTTATGAGATGCACCACAGAGATTACACTTTCCAAGGCAGTCAGATTGCCCTTCTAAGATTGATGACAACAACAGGGATACTAACAGTCAAGATGTACATAGCTGTAAACCTGTGTGTTTAAAGTAGGTGTCCATTACAACCTGTATGCACAACAAGACACATCATCTGCAGGTAAGACATAGGTAGGTCTGAGAGGTATAGTTGTAGCACCACAAGCCCGGAACTCAAGTATGCCCATCTGTGGAATGGACAACTACTATCACTATACAGTGTTACAGTGATTATGCTCATACACATATAATCACAGAACTTGTTTGGATGCATTGACTCCAATTACACTAGGTGACAGTGGGCATGCTCATACACTTAGTAGCACAGGGCTAGTTGGGATGCACTACGACTACAACTACACAAGGTTATGCTGGGCATGCTCATACACTTAGAAACAAAGGGCTTGTTTGGATGTACTGACTCAAATTACATAAGGTGGCAGTGGGTAAGCTCATACACTTAGTAGCACAGGGCTGTTTGGGATGCACTCCGATTCTAACCACGGAATGCCACAGTGTGCATGCTCATACACTTACATATACAGAACACATTGTAATGGACTCCTATTGTAAACACACAGGTTTACAGTTATGTACATCTTACCTGTCAGTATATATGCACATCATACTGGTTTACTGCCAGATACCTGTATGTGGCCTGTAAATGATATATCTGTGTCTGTGCTGTGATACACATGCATACATGTACATGAAGTACTGACATATATATGTTAAGTATACACAATCATGCATGTGTGGATGTGACAAACAATAGGTTAACTGGGACACACAGGTGGATGCTACCTACAGCATGTGTCACACACCTTGCTGCCCTGAAAGGCATGTGGACGGTGGCATTATACTTGGAACAGTGGCATGTGCAAGCATAATGTGTGAGCCTCATTGTGTAATGATACTGAGATGCAGGTGTCAAGATGACCTCTCCCGGCTGTGTTAGTAGTTGTCATTATTAGTAGGACTGCTACACTAAGTATATCTCACATTGGTTATATACACAATGTCTGCTGATGTCCATCACCATACATGTGGCATTTGCTACCAATCACATTACTGCCATTCGCAGTGATATCATGGCATGAGTGGCAACTGCTAGACCAAAACAATGAGCCAATGTCCTGCTGTTATTATGAGGTTGTCAACTGTCTGTCATTCCAGGCTGTCATGACTGAATGAAAGCCTTCAACACAGAGCACATGCATCCATGTTTCAAGTGAGTGTGGATAATACCTAGGTCACATTTACCCATATAGCCGCATTCCAAGGCAAAAGTCCTACACACAGAAGTAATACCCTGACACCTACAAGACAATTGCATTGGATGCTTATGCTAACCAGTGCTAGATGTGTGGCTTTTGTAATCCATTTGCACAATGTAGAACCTACAATGGGGAATACTGACATTTGTGCAGTGAGGAACACCTGGCTGAAGACTCTGTAGTGCACAATTGCACTACCACCATATAACTCAGATCCAGACATGTGGGCCATAACACTGGTATGGACCATTCCAGTTGTTGGTGTCCACATATTCATAAAGGCTACTCACATGTAAAGACCACTACTCTGACATAACTCATCACAGATGAGTCAGGTACAGGTGACAGTGGCAAACGCTGCATTCTAGGTTGTATCCTCATATACATCCACCACCTTGTCCCCAGACTACCAACACACATCCATATGTGGTATGACATAGTATGGTAGACCACCAGATAACCTTCGATTGGTGGACTGTACCTAGGCCTACATCAGCTGTGCAAAATACCCATGTACAGACACAGCTGCATAATGTGTTATGCAATGCAATAATACCACTGTTTGTAACCAGCTCAGTTGCACACATACCAGGGTCCCTCAGATGTTGTCAGCATTAACACAGTCGACTGTTGCTGTACACCAGTAAAGAAAACCCTCATGGTTGTATATGACCTAACTGTACCTGCCCTGGATAGGTACATCCCACACTCATACAACATAAATGACATTACCATAGCTTTCGTTATCCTTTCCACATACAGGTGGCTACAGTCATTACACACATGCACATGCAGATAGCATGCTAACAGTACATAAGGTTTGATATCTATGTTAACAGAGGTAATATTCCCTCTCTACTGGTCACCCATGACACCTATCATATCATACAACAACCCATGTGGTATGTATGTCATTAGACATGTCCACCTAATGCAATGCCTACAGACATACCCAAATAACAGCATCATAGGACCTATGCAATGCCTGTATTGACAGACTCAGGGAAATCCAGCTCTGCTCTGTATGTTCCTGAGTAGTCACAGATGATATGTCCATGGCATGTATAGCCATGTGTGCCTACAGCTCCTACATATACCCCATGTCAACAATTGCAAGCCATGCATGCTGTGTGCTGTCTGGACATTAGCCTTAGTACCACAATAGCCAGTACGTGCTGGGGTGAGATGTTTACAAGCCACAGACCTTGCACATGCTTGAATGAGTGTACTGCCTATCTCTAACAGAGCACATTGCTGGCACTCTTCCAGTAAACATGAGGTGTCTGTGGCAAATATGATGTGCTCACTGTTGACCATTACAGTGACCTGGCTTCACCATGGAACTGTCAAGTAACAGTTTGCAGGAGCATGACATGGAATAATGCTGTGTGTGTCTTGCTGATATGTGCTGTTGTCATATATGTACACTTGACTACTCGGTGAAGGTGTTTGTGTCCTACCAGTACATGAATACAACATTCATTATGGTGTAATGCTCAGCTATGTTTCACACATGGTGTGGGGAAGGTGTGGAATGCATCCTCTTGACCTGCTAGTCCAGTTACTGATGTAGACCGCATATGTGTACGTGTATTGATGTTTGTTTAGATTCCATGCGTGTTCAGTGTCTGGTGTCGGAAGGTGACTGTTGCCTTAGTACATCATGCTGTTGCAATACAGCCTCAACATTGCCAACTGTATATGGTGATATGCTCAAAGTACAGTAAGCTGGACATGAGGCATGGACAGATGTTTGGACATAACTACTAAATGGTGGGGCTACTTTGGAGATGAATGATTACTGAGGACAGCTCATTGATGTGTTATAACCATTCCTACAATAACCTGTGTAACTGTTAAGGTCTGGTTTTGTTAACTGAAGTGGAAGACAGACAATGTAGAATGCAGTAAGGGTGACACTGAAGGCAAACCTCTTGACACCTGTAACAGTAATACCTCCCCTGTGCATATATTGTGCATATATCAGCACAGTTGGCAAAGGAAAGAGTCAGTATGCTTTGTAGCGAATGCGATAGTACTGTACCTCTATAATACCTATCATGAGATAGGCAGGTGTTTGATTCACAGTACTGTTACATGTGGGTGTGTGTGTGTCCATATATGTCACGTATTGTTGGGAATACATCCCACATGTTTTTCACTCTCCTGAACACTGTTGTTGACATCAGTATAGAGTGAAGTGTAGAAAGAAAGGTATAGGCAGGTGGTTGAACCTCACACATGTCAAGTGTCTGTATGTGTGTGACATAGGTATATATCTTTGTGAATGCCACAGTGTGTGTGTGTGTGTGTGTGTGTGTGTGTGTGTGTGTGTGTGTGTGTATGGCTGCCCGTATGTATGGCTGTCCGGTCCCTGGAGTGAGGGTGTATTTTACCATAGTGAAATGTTAATGCCCCCCTCCCCCTATCCACTCAATGCAATCTAGTATCCCTGTTGATATCATCAGTCTTAGACAGGCATTCTAACCACCTGTTAAAATGTACACCCTGGGGTGTGGCTTGTTGTTACATAGCCTACTGATGAACCCCCATCCCCACATACACTCACTGCACTGTAGTATCCCTGTCAATGTCCTCTATCTTAGGACATTCCGACTACCTGTACATGTGTAATCTCTGTAGCGCATCTTGTAATTGCGTAGTACTGTAATAATGATTTGCACATAGGCAGGGGTTCTCATCCAAACACTGGCAACTGTGTGTGTGTGTGTGTGTGTGTGTGTGTGTGTGTGTGTGTGTGTGTGTGTGTGTCAAAGTATGTGTCAAAGTGTGTGTTACTGTGTCTGTGAATCCCTGAGTGTGTGGGTGTGTCTGTGTTTGCATCCTGTCATGGCAGTGGGATACACTAGAGGGGATAAATGTATCACCAAACACCATCATACTAGGTGACTTCAATTACCCTAATATAGACTGGGAACACTACTCAAGCCCAAACACCCTAGCCCAAAAGTTCCTGGAATTCATAAACTCAAATGCCATGGAACAACTAGTCACCATCCCCACAAGAGGAGATAACATACTTGATCTCATCATCACGAACATGGGAGCACAATGTTCAACACCAGAAGTATACCCCTCACTGGTGAGATCAGATCACAAACTAATCTCGCTGGAGGTCCTCATCCCACCCCCACCTGAAATAAAAAAGACCACAGTAAAGAACTTCTCAAAAGCCGACTTCACACTTCTAAAGACTAGTGTGGTATCCTTTAAGGCCCCCGAGCTGGCGGAAAACAGTACTCAAGCCGCTGAATCACTTACAAATGCCTTCTACCAGCACCTGCAGGACTGCATGGATAAGGCAATCCCAAGCAAAACAAAGACTATTTGTACCAAAGGCAAGCGTCCAGTCTGGTGGACCCCAGCCATAAACAAACTCTACAACAAAAGGAGGAAGCTACTACAAGATAGAGCAAAATCCTTAAAAGGTAAGACACCCTTGATCACTATAAGTAAAAAACTAAGAGCTCTCATAAAATCATCCAAAGCAAATTTCGAGAGAAAAATAGCTAAAGACTCAAAAGACAATCATAAGGCCTTCTTTAGCTATGTTAGAAACCTGGGAGGAAACTCCCAGATATGCTCAGAACTAGTTCAAAATGATGTGAAGATTACTGATCCTACAGACATTGCCAACATACTGGCTGACAGGTTCAGTGCAAACTTCTCCCAAAGGAGAGATATCTATACCAAATGATTGCAGCCCCCAAACATCTCCAGCGCCCAAGTGAGAACTGCTCTCTCCAAAGCTAAAAACACACCATCCATGGGACCTGATGGTGTCCCCGGCTGTGTGCTCCACGAACTCAATGAGGAATTAAACCCACAGCTAGGACAGCTGTTTAATCAAAGTCTTACCTCTGGATACGCATCAGGAGTGGCGCACTGCAACTGTGGTCCCACTTCACAAAGGCGGTGCCTCCACCGACCCTGGAAATTACCGCCCATTAGCTTGACAAGCCTTATCTGCAAAGCCATGGAGAGGATCATAATGGACCTCATAAATAAAGACATAGGGAATTTGCAGACTTTGGATCCAACCCAGTTTGGCTTTGTCAAAGGAAGATCATGCCTTTTAAACTTGGTTGACTTTTTCGAAACAGTCACCAAAGCCATTGATGAGGGAAAGGCAGTCCATACAGCCTACCTCGATCTGGCTAAGGCCTTGATACAATACCCCACTCGGGTATCATTGAAAAACTCATCAGCTTAAATGTTAACCCATACATCACAAGATGGGTAGCAAACTGGCTGAGTGACAGAACCCACAGGGTCAGAGTTGCTGGCGCCATGTCAGACTCAAAGCCTGTCAAAAGTGGTGTCCCACAGGGCTCAGTCCTGGGCCCACTCTTGTTTGGCATCTACTTTTCCAAGTACAAGCAAACACAGAAGGGTTATGGCTGACAAAGTTTGCAGATGACTGCAAACTGGGCCATAGTAGAAAACACATCTGACACAGATATCCTTCAGAAGGGTCTCACAGAAACGGATAACTGGTGCCAGAGCCACGCCTAAAGTTAAGTGCCAAAAATGCATAGTCATACCCTTCGGGAAAAACAAGGTTACCCCTAGCTACCAAATAGGTGGCAATCCACTGAGCACAGAAGAAGTTATCAGGGACCTGGGGACCCAGGTTGATAGTAGTCTGTCATTCGACACCCATGTAGCTAAAGTAGTTAGGAAGACCTTCTACATTGCCCACCTTATCATGAAGGGATTCTCATCTAGATCAAGGGAGGTCATAGTCTCCCTTTACTCATCACTCATCAGACCAATGATTGAGTACAATGCCCCATTCGAATGTATCTGACCCGACACTTGCAGCAGCTGGAGAGGCCACAAAGTTCCTCACCAAAAGGATAAAGGGTCTCAAAATCTGTCCCATGCTGCCCGACTGAAAGAACTCCAGCTCTATTCAGTCGCATCGCTGCTCAGGGGTGACCTTTGCCTAACATACAAGGCCATGTCAAACCCAGATTTGATGAATATGCTTCACCTCAAAAGATCTAGATCCATCAGAGCCACAAGGGTGGGAGACTTAAACCTCGACACGGCTATTAATAGGACGTGCTGGAGGGATAGATTCATCACCCAAAGACTCCCTATGCTGTGGAACAAAATCCCGGTACATGTGAGGCAGAGCACCTCGCTGGCCTTGTTCAAGAGAAATCTTGACCAATGGATGGGAGATCGCAGATATACCCCAGGGATTACCTCAGTGTCACTGCTCGACAGAGGCACAGCAAAATAATGGGTATAGTTCCCCATACTTAAGGGGTGGCGTAAGCCACAAAACGATGGGCTAGGCTTGCAAATGCCCTCGGGCAGATAGCCTAGTATGAACCTATGAACCTATGAACCTATAATAAGAAGCCACTATTTCCACTTGTCTTTACCCTTGTCATCTGATATACCACTCTTTTACCTCCTCCCCACTTCAGATAACTATACCTGTGATGCTACCCACTATAGATGTGACGGCTCTGAACACAGTAGCTTACTACACAGCTATCATGCTCTTGGATCATTAGAACAATAAACATAATTGAAACATGGGAGATTATAACTGTGATGGGGAAGCTACAAAGTGCATGCAGGTATTGTCATACAGATCTGTGAGTAGTCAACATATACATATAGGACACTAACCACAAACACTGACATCCCCAGGCACATGCAACTACACCTGAAAGAGGAAGGCAGAACATCAAGATCAACATGCTGTTAGTGTTATTACACATGATACATACTGTCAAACATACAAAATGCATTCCAAAACTGTAATACATGGTATGTCTGCTGCCTGTCAGCACTACTCAACAATATTAATCTACAATTGTCTACCTAGTATGTTCACCCTGTGCATCAGACCATATGAGCATGTTCCTGGATGACAGGGATACGGCACAGGCATCACCATATTCACAGGGTAATAATGTATGCCAGAGGCCTAGGCTGCGCCATTGGATGACATGTGTGTGTGTTAGGGCCTGTGATATCATTGGGTGTGTGTGGATGTTATACGTGTGTGTGTTGAGGTGCCCTACATTTGTTTCTGGTGTGTGTGTGTGTGTGTGTGTGTGTGTGTGTGTGTGTGTATGCATGCACACAGGTCTGGCATGTGGCTGGCCTACACAGGGGTATTATTGACAGCTGCAGACTGTACAAAACAGGTTTCACAGTTCATGGTGTCCAGCCATGGCCGCGTGACCTGCGCCTGCCAGGGGGTGCACGGGTATTACCAGGCAGAGGTCCAGATTGGGTACTGTCTGATGACACATGTCCACTGGAACCGTGTCCCTTTTGGGACCGTCCAGGATCATGTGCACGTGGCCTGCTGTGTCCTGGTATGGACTGCACATCACCAGTTGTACTGCTGCTGCTACCGCCACTATGGGAGCGGGCATGTGCAGTAGCATGTTCATGTAGACCTTCAACAAGTGGTGTAGCTGACCTACATCCACATGCCCGATGCCTCACTCCCACCAGATTTTCCAGCACAGACATTCCATGCTCGAGGATTGACATGCCACTGTCAAGGACTCACACCATGTCACCCAATCATCTATCTAAAACATCTGAAAGATGATGGTGAGCATTTGCAATTACCTGGATGTTGTCAGTTAATGAACGGACAGCAGACCTCTGAAGCCTCAGACCTTCTCTGTTGTGCAGTTCAGCACGTGCCTGTACCTCCATTACAGCCCAAAACATGTGTCTGGTGATTCCAGCTGATGTGCTTTGTCTCGCAGGGGCATTTTGGCCAGTGGTCCTCCTACGAGCAGCACTGGGCACATGCCTGTGTGGGACATCACCAGTCAGTTGACTGGGATCATGGTGTGCAGGCACACCTTCCATAGTCTCCACACTTCCCTGTTCCATGCTACAACCCATCAACTGTCCTTCCTCTATGGCCAGTGGTGATGGGTTATGTGTAGGCAGGGGAACTGTGTGCAAGGATGAGGGGGATACAGGTGGAATTGCAACCAATGGCACAGATTCAGCCCCTGACAACCCTGCCTGTGCCTCAGTCATACTTTCATCATCACTGCTAGTGTCTGTGGGGACACTAACATCCGGTCGACCGCAGGAGGGCAAAGGACCTACATCAACACCTGTAAGGGGTAGACAAGAACTGTACATTACAAGTTATGCAACACAGACATACAGACACACAGACACATGCTATGGTACCCAATGGCTTGCAACATGCAGGTGATAAGGCAGATGGCATTCAGCTTAGACAATTATAGTGGTAGTTATCATACATCCCTGAGTTGCACACAACAGCATGCATGTGTTATAGCAGACGGCATGCACCTTATACAATTATAGTGGTGGTTAGCATACATACCTATCATACATCCCTGAGTTGCACACATCAGCATGCATGTGTTATAGCAGATGGCATGCACCTTACACATTTATAGTGGTGGTTAGCACACATGTATTGCACCATTTGTGTTAGTAGCTTATGCCCCATACCTGAAACACAATGCATGCATTATACACCATTGCACTGCACTGCCATGGTGTGTGCAACATACACCACTGTTGCCTGATGTTGGTGTATATGTATGTTGTGCAACACATGTATGTATTTGGATACTGTATAGGTGAATGCTTTCATGTCGTGACATACTCAAAATGTTCAAGACATGTTATGTGATGGTTTCATTTTATGCTATCTAGTATGCAAGTATCAGTTGTGTAATGTAGTCTAGAATCATGTTTTGCCTGCTACTTTTTTATATATAATGTAACTGTGTTTGTCTCTATGTGGAGCTTTTCTCCCCGGGCCTCTGCTGAAAATGGAAATGCATCCAGTCGGACCAGCCCGGTAAACAAATGCAAAATAAATAAAATATGCCTACACAAGCTGTGCATAGGCCTGTATGATGTTTAGTGTTTCACATCTGCAATATCACCATTACACAAAAGCCATAGTTGTATTGTGTCGAGCCAAGGTACAACAGGGTGTACACACATGTACATCACTTCTACTGTGTGTGTTGCTTCATGTCTCTGGCCATCCTCCATGGCCATGTGTGCACATGTTCTGTCCAATCGTTGTGATGGCCATCTATTTCACATGTCAGTGTTATCCCATATGACAGACACCCATAGATGTCATATGCTCCACTGAGGACAAAGTTATGTAGACAAAGGGTGGTATGTATGGGATGTGAGATATCATGTTTTGCAGGATAGTTGAGCAATGTTGCAGTCAGCCCACTACATGTCATGGACATGTCAGATAGCACATGACATTGTGTGACATTAATAGCAAGGGTATAATCCACAAGGGTGTATCCTGTGGGCTGGTGATACTCAAGCTCCAACACATTTAGAGTGTGTGCACACATATGCTCTCTGTACAGTACTGTTTGTATTCCCAACATGTGTAATGCTGATATGTAGGACCTGTCCCTACAGTGAAACACACCTCCACCATTGTATTCACAGTTGTCCACACATCTGTCAATGACAGTTTGGAAGGTTTAGAGTAGGTGTTTCATATAGTCTTCAATTGTTTTACTTGGGTAACCACTGTGATGTATTGCAGGTCTGACCAGTGTCTATTAACAGCACCACCATACATTATGTGTACATGTGTTATGGCAGATAGCATGCATTTAATCTGATCTGTGCATTATCAAGCCTGGTAAATAATAACAACCTCACCTGACGCAGGCCGCTGCCACTGCAAAATGCCAGAGGTGCCTAAACAGGAGTGTCACAGCAATAAGATCATTATCCACACCTGTGTGATAGCTACAGGGTGCAATGTCCATGTTAGCACATAAGCCAGTACAATACACTATACTATGGCGTATGCACATCTGTGCATACATAGAGTAGCAGACTATAGTATGTGGCATGTGTGCATACATGCCTTGCATATGATGTTACATTGCATATTGTACAGTGACACGTAACTATGTGAAATATAGTTATGTTATACGTGCAATACTGACTTACCAGGCAACTCTAGGCTCGGTGGTTGAGAGACACCCACCTCCACAATACCAGCTAATGCTTGTGGATGGTGATCTACAGGTGTCCCCAGGTTGGCCAGTAGCTCATTGGTACGTTTAAGTGGGGGCTGGGTGAGTGGCCCCTTACCTGTTGCACCTTGTTCCCTGGTGATTGCATTAGCACGCTGTTTCACCCATCTTATGAGGTCAGTGCAGTGTCGGCACACCTGATTATAGGTGCAATTGTGACCGCCAACATCATTTACCCTCCTGCGGAGTTCTTCCCACAGGGCATCCTGCTGCTGTGCATCCTGTGGCACATGGTTGAAGAGTGTTGAATGGTTGTCGAGGAGGTATGGGATGAGGACCTCATCCTCCAAGCAGGTGTATGCTGGCAGCCTGCCACGCGGCATACCTGGAAGACATAATGATGGAGACAGGTCACAGTAACTCACAGAGAAGTACAGAAGTACAGCTGAACATATACGTGTATCACATTTAATAAGATTACAAATAAGTCTTTGCAAATCTACATGACACTAACACCATTGACATGTTAAGTCACACACATTTGACACTTACTGGTGATGTGATGTTATCACCATATATGTGTGTGTCATGTGATGACATTGCTCATACTCCATGTGGATGTTGTCTTGACGTGGGCATGTCTGTTTGCCTGTACTGGTGTCTTTACCTATCAGCACATGCCTGCATGTATTCACATTAATGCAATAGACCTTAATGCTGTGTATATGTCACATATATAGTCATACACAGCCTTTAGGGATGTGACCTGTAACCCTGCAGACTTGCTCACAGAATGTTTTACATGTATGTGTTTTGCCATATACATCTACATAGGTAGGTACTAGGCTATCGGCCCTAGGGCCCATACAAGCCTAGCCAAAAAATGTACCCTGGCTTTCGCCACCCAAGAAAATGATTTTCCTGTGTTCCTGTCGAGCAGAGCCACAGAAGTGATCCCCGGGGTGAATTTCCCAATTCCCATCCAATCAATCAAGATTTTTCTTGAAGAGTGCTAATGAGGAGCTCTGTTTGACATAGATAGGTAGTCTGTTCCAGAGTATGGGAAGTCTCTGGGACAGGACTCTATCCCTCCAGCGTGTTCTGCTTATTGTGGTGACAAGGTTAAGGTCCCTAGAGCATGTAGCTCGGAGGGATTGGGATTTCTTTAAGTGGAGCATGTCCAATAACTCTGGGTTTGACATAGCTTTGTATGTTAGCAGAGATAGCCCCTGAGTAGGCGATATGCGATGGAATAAAGCTGTAGTTTTTTTAGATGGTCTGCATAGGGCATCTGTTTGAGGCCAGTAATCCTCTTTGTGAGGTATTTCTGTGGTCTTTCCAGTTGTTGTAGATGTCTTTTGAGGTACATACCAAAAGGGGCGTTGTACTCTATAATGGGTCTAATGAGTGATGAGTAGAGGGGAACAATGACCTCTTTTTGTCTGGATGAGAATCCTTTTGTGATGAGATGAGCCACGTAGAAGGATTTGCTGACCACTGTGGTGATGTGATTATCAAAAGAGAGACTACTGTCCACCTGTGTCCCAAGGTCTCTTATCACATTTTCGGCATTAAGTAGACTACCAGCTATGTGGTAGTTCATGGGTACAGAGTTTTTACCAAAGGGGGTGACAATACACTTTTTGGCATTGAGCTTCAGGCCATGGCTTTGACACCAGGTATCTGTCTCAGTGAGGCCCTTTTGTAGTTTGTCCACATCATTAGGAGTTTCGATTATGGCTCCTAGTTTGCAGTCATCTGCAAACTTTGTTAGCCAAAGACCTTCTATGTTGGCCTGCACTTCAGAGAAGTAGATACCGAACAGGAGAGGACCCAGGACTGAACCCTGTGGTACTCCACTTGTCACTGGTCTGATGTCGGATTTGGAATCCGCTACTTTCACAGTGTGGGTTCTGTCCATGAGCCAGTTGACATCTTGTGACATAGGGATTTATACCTAGTTTAGTGTGCTTATCTATAATTCCAGAGTGGGGGATGGTGTTGAAAGCCTTGGCAAGATCTAGATAAGCTGTGTGAACCATTTTACCCTCATCTATGGCTTTGGTGACTGCTTCAAAGAAGTCAGTCAGGTTTAGGAGACATGATCTGCCTTTTACAAATCCAAACTGAGTAGGGTCCAGAATTTGGAGATTACCAATGTCTTTGTTTATGAGTTCCATGATGATACGTTCCATGGCCTTGCAGACCAGGCTTATCAGCTAATGGGGCGGTAGTTCCTGGGGTCCATCATGGCTCCCCCTTTGTGGAGTGGGTTAACTGTCACAGTGCACCATTCAGTGGGTACAAAGCCTGAGGTGAGGCTATGATTGAACATGGTACTTAGGTAGGGTGCCAGTTCATTCTGTAGTTCATGTAGAACGCAGCCCGGGATATTGTCAGGTCCCATGGATGCTGTGTTCTTGGCTTTGGAGAGTGTGTTTTTTACCTGTGCAGCCATTATTATAGGAACTTTGCATTCTTCCAATATAGAGATGGGCCCTCTAGGGGGTGAGACACTGCACAGCTGTGTAGCATCCTGCCATGTATTGCCTAAGTTGCACATGTGAAACACATGGGATAATAGCTAGCCTGATGGTATTTGCAGGGTTGGATATCAACTATAGCATGTATGGTCATAGTGAACTAGTAGACCAAATGCCCTGGGCCATTTATGAACCTAGGCAGAAAGGTTACCTAGCTGTAGGCAACAGAGAGGTAAGTTTCAGTGGCCAGTTCAAGCAGTGCCACAGAACTGATCCACAGGGTTACTGATATATTTGGCATGCGGTCATCACACCATGTCACAGAGAGGGGAGATGTGCAACTTTGCTGGACAGGGATGCATAGTATGGCAAGAGTATGTAAAGTGTATGGGATGGAGATCTGTCAGGCATGTTGTGATCCTTGTACTAGAAAGGTGGATGTCCATGAAGTATGTGTTTATTTGGAATCAGGATGTGTTAAGTGTAGCATCTCCAACATCTCTGGGTTGGACATGGCTTAATTCACGGTAGGCTGCATGCTACATAGTGGAGCTAGGGATTGGGAAGGCCAGTGTAGGCCATCTACACATGGGCAATAAACCTTAAAGGAAATATGTGATCTATTATGGGTCACATGAGTGTTGCGTATGGCTGAACAATTATCTCTATATTCATGGATGGCACCCTGTCATGATTAGGGGTGCCGCATACGACTATCTGACTGGTGTGGTGATTTAACTATCAAAGGAAAGACTACTGTCCAGCTGCATCCCATACACACACACACAGTTGCCATTACGTTGACCGCTGCCTAGGTGGTAGTTCATCGGTACAGGGTTTTTAACATAGGGGATGACAATGCAATACTTAGCTGTCAGATTGTGGCCATACATCACACACCACACATCTGACACACTAAGGCCCTTCTGTATGTTGAACGCAGCACACATTGAGTTGACTATTGCTCCTAGTTCATAGTCATTTACAAAGATCAATAGGCTGATGCCTTCTGTGTTAGTCTGTGTGGTATAGATACCAAAGAGGGGGAGTACCAGGAATGACCCCTGTATTACTGTGTCTGGACTGGTTTGATGTGCATGTATTAGTCAGACACCTTCTGTAGTGTTGGTTCTGCCAGCAGTCCAGTTGCCAACCACTCCTGTGACATAGGAATATACACCTAGTTTACTGAGTGTAGCTGGAACCCAGTATGGATGATGGTGTCCTAAGACATGGCAAGGTCAAGATATGCAGTGTGAATCAACCTTACTGTCATCTACATCTGTACTGAGTATATCAAATAAGTTGATTATGGTTCATGGCCTTATAGACCAGACTCAACAGGGTAGTAGTGCACTATTCCCCATTATCAATTGTGTCTCCCCCTTTGTGGGGTGTGATAACTGTTGCTGTGCACCATTAAGTGTGTACACAGTCTGACATGGAGCTATGACTGAACATGATGTGTATGTGGAGAGCTGATTTTTCTTACATTTGTGTAGGATACACCCTGGGATGTTGACATGTCCCATGAAAGCTGTATGTATGGCTTTAGAGAGTGCAGCTTGTACCTGCATAGTTGTTATTACAGGGGCTCTGTAGTATACATGGATATATAACTATGTGTACCTGTTGGGGGGGAGGTGGGAGTGGGTTAATGTTCTCCAAGACCCTATCTGGATGAACAGGTGCTATTTCTATAGGTGCAGTACTTCCCATGCCATAATGCTGTGCAGCATGGCAGGTCTTGTCGTTGCCATTACAGTTAATGACACAGCTATAGAATGCTCTGTGGTTGGCCTCATAATATGTGGCTGATTAGTTTCACAGTAGATTTGTGTGGTTTTATATGGTGTATCTGCATCTTACTGAGGCTGACCAGGGATCACCTACACTCATGTTTGTTCACTCTTGCAACAGTTACTACCTTCTGTCTACAGTTTAAGACATGGTGCCACCAGTTTGCCTTCTTGTTTGTGTTTGGTTAAATCTTTGTTCTGTTTCAATGGGACAATCACTGCACATTTGTGACTGCTTAAGGTTTATTTGTATAGGATTCAGCATTTGCACATGCATTGTCCATCTGCATGGGTGCCATGACAGTCACCACTTTGTTCTTAGGAAGAATAACATTGGCTCTGGAGACTGACTATGTGTAGCATACTGTTAGCCCTGTTTGTGTGACTATTGTGATCCAGGTCATTGGAGTTGATGGAATTCACCATGCATTGAGGGCAGGTGTTGGTACGAAGAGTCTTCCCAGTTCATAATGGAATAATTGAGAGTAGCCATTATTATGGTTTTCTGTCTCAAACCTAACCTTTCCCATTACAGCACATTATGACAGTTGGGAAATCCGGGCATGGTGGGTGATCGGTCGCAAGATGCAGTTTGAATTCTACTTTGGCACAAAGGGAGTTGCTCAGCATAATGCATCTGAAGTTATGCAAGTGCAACTAGCGTGGGGGTATACATATCCTTCAGGAATATGGACACACCTGCGGCCAGTGTGTTCCAATAAAGAATAATGGGCAAGAGGTGAGGTATGTGCTATAACATGGTCATGAGTGTGTGCTCTCCAGAGCATTGAAACAGGTTTCAACCACTGCACAGATATGTTCTCCATGTTAGGGATTGATATATGTGAGGTCCATATAGTGTTTCTGACATGTATCATTGAGTAGTGAGACCTGCAGTTTATTGCTTGGCTGTCCCTGTAACAGCAGTGGATCTTCACTTGAACTGTGCATGATGAAGGCACTATACAGGAAGCATGAGTCCTAGGCAGTATCCAGATTCCCAGGGGTGACAGGTGCAGGCCGTGTCTGGCAAAGCATCATGGTCTGTCAACCATGTTATCCCAGGCAGACAGATACTGGATAAGCATTGACTTGCACCACTACATTAGATAATTGTGGAATACAATCCTTTTGTCCCTGTACTGCAGTATCATTCTGGCCAATGGCAGAATGCTACCCAGGCCTTGGGACATACCTGCATGGGCTACAGGACCTGACAGTTCCTACATGTGTTTCCATGCAGTCCAGGCTACTGCATCACAGGTCCTGCACAACAACATGGAATATGCCAGAGTCATGTGTATAGCTCAAAAGGTGGTCTGAGTGTATGGGTATGTGGCTAATCATGGCAGACTGGCAGCTGACAGTATGTATGCCCTCGTATAGGTTGGTGTGTAACATAGTGCTAGAGTTTGCATTCACAAATGAGTACTGTTGGGCATGTTTCCGGCCACTTGTCCTGAGGTGTGGTACAATTATGCAAACTTTGTCATACAGTTTGTGTATTTCGTTGTCTGTCTCTTCCAGCCTGAGAGGTCACTTGTTTGGCCAGATACTTAGAAGTTTCTGTGAATGTGTGTGATTTCTGGTAGTATGTGTGGGTGTCCTTACTGTGTTCTGGTAAGGGTATGTGTTGGTTGTGATGATGAGATACATGTGTTAACCTACACCTAATGACTGTCCAGTCCATTCATGACCGTAGACTGGTCTGCCTTCCAGCTTACCCCTGTAGCTGCATCCCAGACAATGTGTGGAGTGTGGTGTTAGGTGGGTTTGGCAGTGTACATGGCATAGAGATTACATTCCCCCATGATGGTCACATACGCAAAGCTGACATTAGTAAACACCAGTAGCTGACTAGTGGACATGCCTGTATGAGCATTCAGTACTACAAGTACCAAGTACTGTATTTAGTTTACTTATTGCTTATGTGGATGTTTTAGACAGTGATGCTCACTGGTAAATATTTGTGTTATGGACTTGACAACACTGGCTATTACAGAAACATTGTAGCTACCTTTAGCAGCAATCCTCCTCTGAGGAGCACATCACATGTTTGCCTTACAAGCACAAGGTGTAGGGTTTGAGTCTCACAAGGGATAATTGGCTAGGCTTAAAATGGCTCGCAAGGGCAGTTAGCTTAGTACTAACCTATGAACCTATGAACATCCTGAAAGTTGATTACAGATGATGCAAGTGTCTACATGTCTGTTTCCTTTTCTGGGTATATACTCACATATCCACCAGGACTATGAGTTCTGTTGGGCACAGACACCCACTCTCCAAACATAGTCATGTATCAATACATTCTGATGCCACTGTCAACATGATCAGGATATAATCAGATAGTGTAAGCAATCACCTATGAAGCGGCTATTACACATGGGCAGCAGTCTGCTACATCTTACACTCCTACTGCAGATGTTACACTGGAGTTAAAGATGATATGCAACCTGTTTCATTACCAGTACTGTGCACTACCTTATCTACAGTATGTGCAAGCGGCTATTAGGTTGGCAATGAGAGGTTAGGCTACACAAACCTGGTAGTTCAACCAGTGTGTCTCTACTCTCAATATCCACTCTATGTAGGTGTACACATAGTCATTTGGCCCAGCCCTGTAACAAGGGTCACTACACATTTGCATAACATGTACACATGCACAGCTGTTATTGCTTGCAAACTATACTAGAGAGGTCCAGCCCTGTAACAAGGGTCACTACACATTTGCATAACATGTACACATGCACAGCTGTTATTGCTTGCAAACGATACTAGAGAGGTGGATATTGCATGTGTTATGTGCATGGATAGTTACCTACCTTTTCCAATTATCTTTGCTATCATGCTGCTAAACTGACAGATGAATACATGTGATATGTATCTTGTTATTAAGTATTGTAATTGCCAATAGACATAACTACTGTTTGCATAACATAACAGAAATGCTATGTAGAATGGAATACAGATCTGTCTAAAATACTGTACATTACACACTTATTGGCACAATATCCCACAATGCAAACCATATTTGCACAGTAAGCCCACCTTTGACATGTTCATCTTACTTATATAACCATACATATGTCTACTGTTACAGTAACTACTGCTTGCATAACATAACAGAAATGCTATGTAGAATGGAATACAGATCTGACTGTTACAGATTGTTCAACCAAATGCCAGAGGTGGTGACTACATGAATCACTTAGAACAAAAGGAGTTAAAATGGATTTTTAAACTGAAGGGACATCACTATCCTGGTTTAAATATGTATGTTTCACTCAGGTCTTATCTTAATACACGTAGATGAGCTGGTCTATAATTTTGTAGTAATTATGTATATATATATATATATATATATATATATATATATATATATATATATATATATATATATATAAAATTTTCCATTAACCTTGCACAGGCAGCCTAACTTGTGCCTATTTTATGTTTAATACATAGTAATATTATATGCTACAGAAAGTCTATTAAATGATTCAAGATATTCATAGTAGCTAGTTACCTTATTTCTTATATTTATTTGATATGTATTAAATATTGTTTTTTTGATAAATCAATTATAATTATTGTTCTTATTTGTTTCAAGTTCAGAAATCATATTTATTAATTCATTCATTCATCCATTCAATAGTTTTGTGTGTATATATATATATATATATATATATATATATATATATATATATATATATATATATATTTATATAAATTATTTAGTTATAATTACTTTTAGATTTATACAACTATGAATTGTGTAATAGGGCTTACTATCCAACAATACATTTATTATTTTATATCTGTTTAGTTAAATGAAATATATTTTGCTTAGGGCATGATAGTAATGGTATCTGTATCTTTAAGCATATAAGGGTTTGCATTTATTGCATATTCATGTTGAATTTGAAGTAACTTTGATGCTTTTAGATTTGTTAATCAGTTAAATTGATTAATTGTTTTATTGTTTTATTGCTTTATGAAGTTGTATTTGACTATATAACCCTACAGTTTTATCTTGTTGCTCATGGTCGGAGGAAGCGTATTTAAGATACGCGAAAGCGCTTACCGTTTTAATAAAATTTTACCAGTTTTATAGTTTGGTCGTGGTGAGTCCGAAGTTTGTTATACTTATACTTTTAACACTACTTTAACTAAGGACTCTTCAGCTGGAGTGGCTCATTTTTTCATTTCATTTTGTTTGTCTGATTCTTGAACCACTCCAACACACGAAATGGCAAACCTGAATGTGGAACTTGACTACAATCCGGAACCGAGGATTCCTTCTAGTGAACTCCATTGGACTTCCATTACTGGGTATACAGCAAATCCTTTATTGGATCTGGATTTTGATGTTCCTATTTCTAATTCAACTGCAGTTACTGTTGATAACATAGAAGCCTTTAATTTAAAGACTAAACAACTAGAAAATGACTTATATAAACTCCAACGTTTGATTTGGCAACGTAAACACATGGAGGCTTGTTTGCACTTTAAATTGATTCTTCGGGGCATGCGAATTTTGTGCATGCCCTCTTATGGTGATAGTCATCCTGCCCTTCTGAAGAAGTGGCAGGAGATAAACCTGGAAGCTAGTTTCAAGTATGTGCAACTCTTAATAGACTATTTTGGTCCACTTGAAAATCAGTTACTGGCCCAAGTCAATAACCTGAATAAAGAACTAAGAGACAATTTTCGTGATGACTTTTGTCTAAAGAGACTTGATAACATCTATAGCCAGGTCAATTCCTATGCTTCAAAATTACAACAAATTAAGCATAGGAAATTACAGCGTGATCACAGGGATTTCTCCACTGGGGGCGTCTTCATATGGCCCAGGAGGTTGGAACGCAGTTCACAAGCAGAGAATCAGTCTCGAAATTTGGCGCCATCAGATCGTACGCTGACTGCATCGGATCCTATTGGCTCCTTGTCTTCAGCTCCAACAGCAGCTTTCACTGATGACGTTCCGGATGAAGCTTTCACCACGCCACCAGAGTTGCCTGTAGCTGCTGCTTCTGTAACTGTAACCTCTACTCCGCTACTGAACCAAGAAGCAAATCGAGCTCTGGGATTACAGAATAATTTGGGAGCAATAAGAAAATATACTGCTCTAAATAATTCACATTTTTTACCACTCCCTATAAAAAAGGTAACCTTTCCACGAGAACGGATGGACAGCTAGGAGAGAAAGAAACGCAAATACTCGGGGGAGAATGTCGCACATCAGAGAAGGAGACAGAGACCTTAAAACAACTTTTCTTTAATCTATCCAGGTATGTTTTCACTTCTCATGATATGGATTTGTTAAATAAGGGGCTTTCTTTCGTCCCTTCTCAGGGAAGTGTTTTATCGGATTTATTAACAGACCTCCGCATGTTTGGGCATGCCATAGCTTTAAAACTATATTTCAATGTTAGAGCACCTGGAACTGAAAACTGTAATACTCTGGATTTCCTCCCTTACAAGAAGAAAAGTACTTTTACTCCGCCACTACCAGGACATATTGACACTTTTGTAAAGATGTGTGAACGGGACTTTTATCAATATTTTGAGAATGGCAGTAGAAAATGTTCATACTTTAACTTGTCTAGAGAAGAAAAATTATCTTTAAATAATTTTATTAATGATCCTTCCCTTACAGTGAGACCAGTAGACAAGGGTGGAGGTATGGCTTTATTTGATACAGAAAATTATGTATCTCTTATGTTTGATATGCTAAATGATGACACTACTTATGTGAAAATAGATCAGGGGAAGTTAATGGAAATAATTAATACCATCAAAGACACTTTATATGACCTACTTATGTGTCGCCAAATATCTAAAAGTTTATATGAGTTTTTTCACAATGAATATCCACAAATTCCAGTGATCAAAGGCCTACCAAAGATGCATAAAGCTGTTCTTCCACCTCCATTGCGACCAATAGTGTCAGGTGAAAAGTGGGCCACTGAAAATATTTCCATTTACTTAGAAAATACATTGAAACCCTTAGTTGCTGAGATTCCGAGCATTTTAAAGGACACATACCAACTGTTAGAATTTTCAGGTTCAGTGGATAAAATGTTAGTAAAGGGACAACATTTATTGGTTACAATGGATGTACAGAGCTTGTTTACATCCATCCCGAATGACAAAGGTATACAGGCAATAAGGGAAGTGTTACAGATTTTTCCCTCTATTAACAGGAACAATGAAATACTTATTTGTCAATTGCTGGATTTGGTGTTATGCAACAATGTGTTTTCGTTCGAGGGGTGCCTATTTCTACAAGAGTCAGGTGTGGCTATGGGCACCCCTTGTGCTAACACATACGCCAATCTAGTGATGTATCAATGGGAAAGGGAATATGTTTTCACTCATCACTTGTTTAGTTAAGTCCTGGTATATAGGCGTTTTGTAGACGATATTTTAGTTGTATGGGATGGGTCAATAGAAGAATTTAATTTATTTAAGGAATACTTAGAGACAACAACCAGTTTCCTTAGATTTACTGCTGAAACATCATTTGATTCAGTGAATTTTCTAGATGTCAGTTTAGACATTAGAGGGGGTAAACTGACCTCCACTTTGCATAGGAAAGCGGGCTGGAAAAATACAATCTTACGATTTGACAGCATGCATCCCCGCCATGTATTTGGCGGCATTATAAAGAGCCAGTTTACCAGATTATCAAGATTATGTGGAGATAATCTGGATCTGCTAGTTGAAGCAGATAAAATGGAAAAGACATTCACTGATAGGGGATATGACATTAACCTTGTAAAGCATATTAGAGAACAGGTTTTAGGTGAGACAGAGACACTCAACGTTGAAATTAAATATAAGTCACATGTCATTGCTTATACTAGAAAGTGTTCAAGTAACACTTCTGAGAGGATACGTTTTATAACTACGTATACTAATGATAGCCCCAATATTAGAAAAATTATTTTTAATAATTGGAAAGTATTGACAACTGAAGAAGAAACGTTACAGATAGTAGGTAAGACTCCTCTTTTTACATACAGAAATAATAAGAATTTAAAAAGGCTTTTGTGCGATATTCCAAGGATAGGTCAAGCAGTTAAAACTTCCTATGGTAAGAGACTAGGTACCTATCCTTGTAATCACTGCAGTTACTGCAAATTTATAACAAAGGAACAGGTGTTTATACATCCAGAGCTGACTTACTCCTTTAGCCCTAGGTTTCAGGCTTCATGTGAAACTTCTGGTTTAATCTATTTAGCTACTTGTGAGCTATGCTCCGCGTTTTATATAGGTTTGACCAAGAGGAAACTGAAAAGTAGAATTTATAACCACCTGTATGACATTAAAAATAAAAATGAATTAAATGCTTTAGCTAAGCATGTTATACTTTTCCCTGACCACTCATTTGTGTTCAGGGTGTTACAGATTGTTCAACCAAATGCAAGAGGTGGTGACTACATGAATCACTTAGAACAAAAGGAGTTAAAATGGATTTTTAAACTGAAGGAACATCACTATCCTGGTTTAAATATGTATGCTTCACTCAGGTCTTATCTTAATACACGTAGATGAGCTGGTCTATAATTTTGTAGTAATTATGTATATATATATAAAAAAAAAATTTCTATTAACCTGGCACAGGCAGCCTAACTTGTGTCTATTTTATGTTTAATACATAGTAATATTATATGCTACAGAAAGTCTATTAAATGATTCAAGATATTCATAGTAGCTAGTTACCTTATTTCTTATATTTATTTGATATGTATTAAATATTGTTTTTTTGATAAATCAATTATAATTATTGTTCTTATTTGTTTCAAATTCAGAAATCATATTTATTAATTCATTCATTCATCCATTCAATAGTTTTGTGTATATACCTTATATATATATATATATATATATATATATATATATATATATATATATATATAAATTATTTAGTTATAATTACTTTTAGATTTATACAACTATGAATTGTGTAATAGGGCTTACTATCCAACAATACATTTATTATTTTATATCTGTTTAGTTAAATGAAATATATTTTGCTTAGGGCATGATAGTAATGGTATCTGTATCTTTAAGCATATATGGGTTTGCATTTATTGCATATTCATGTTGAATTTGAAGAAACTTTGATGCTTTTAGATTTGTTAATGAGTTAAATTGATTAATTGTTTTATTGTTTTATTGCTTTATGAAGTTGTATTTGACTATATAACCCTACAGTTTTATCTTGTTGCTCATGGTCTGAGGAAGTGTATTTAAGATACGCGAAAGCGCTTACCGTCTTAATAAAATTTTACCAGTTTTATAGTTTGGTCGTGGTGAGTCCGAAGTTTGTTATACTTATACTTTTAACGCTACTTTAACTAAGGACTCTTCAGCTGGAGTGGCTCATTTTTTCGTTTCATGTCTACTGTTACAGTAACTACTGTTTGCATAACATAACAGAAATGCTATGTAGAATGGAATACAGATCTGCCTAAAATGCTGTACATTACACAGTTATTGGCACAATATCCCACAATGCAAACCATATTTGCACAGTAAGCCCACCTTTGACATGTTCATCTTACTTATACACCCATACATATGTTTACTGTTACAATATATAGACATATACTATCCCCTGTTTTAGCACATACTTGTTGGACGAACCCTGACATTGACAGTGGCTGGAAGCGAATTGGTGAGTTCCAAGCCCATATCATCCCTTGTGGTGTATGCGGAGTTTGCCTTGTGACCTACAGCAGCACACACATAGAATACGACAAGTATTACTACTGCTCAACAATACATCGCTACAAGATAGCTATTTCACTATATGCATTGATTACACTGTAATTCTTACAGAACAGGTACTACATACACAGACATACTACATGTTTATACATACCTTCTTATTAATTGGAGGTGTTATTGACTAGTATAATACTCATTTTTGGTTTGTCTTTCAGTGTTTTGTACCATCCTATAGGTAGATAAAGATGGTTTGAATGTGTTACAAGGCATCCTTTTATAGTTAGAGTTCAGTAACATGTGCTATCCCGATAAGCAATTGGTGTTCCTAAGTAGCTAATTACATGCACATCAACTGCACTGCTACTGCCTTAGCCAATACCATGGCAACAGTGGAGTATAACTGAGTACTCCACTTGGGCTGTGGTGCACCTGTTGCCCATGTTGGTGATGACCACTACTAGTAGTTTCCACCCCTCATTAGGGAGGTTATGCCTGATACAGGACATATGAGGTGATAAATTCCAGGAAGTGCTGGGCCTAGAAGTAAGTACTGGAGTAGGTTTCCCAGTTAATGGTATGGTAGTTGACATCGACCAATGCCAGGGTGTGCATTAGGACTGTCATGTTCTCCACTGTCTCCAGGTAGATGGAGTGTTGGTCCTGGGTCACTGAGGGTGATCTGTAGCAGGCCACAGTTTACATTGCAGTTGTGGCTGATGTTAGCTGCACATGGATGATCTCAGAGGTATCATGCTGCCCCACTAACCTGGAGGTGTAGGTATCCCTGATGAATATGGATACAGCCTCTCCATGTCTGTGTCAGTCCATGTTCCGTGGCTGAAATGTGTGGTATAGGTTGTAGTCTGGTAGTGCTGGTGTGCTCACAGGAGACTTATGACAGATCTCAGTTACTGCACAGATGTTGATGTTGTCTATCCCGAGGAGTGCTGTGAGTGCATGCATGTTGTGATCACAACCCCTGGTGTTGAGTAGCATAACCTTCATTGAATCTGCTATTGTGCCATTTATGGAGCTGGTATTCACCTTCAAGAATCTCCTAAATAAGGCACCATGGGGGTGCCAATAGCCTTGGCCAGTATCTAAAGCCTAAGGCTGACACATAGGCCGGTATGGTATCGTTGCATGCATGTTCCCCATCTCTGCTTGTTTTTCATCTCTCCTGTAGGTAACCTACTAGTAAGCAATAGAAAGCCTTAAACTTATACAAGTCTTCTAGCTTCCAAAGTAGGCTTTTGGAATGACTAAGTATCAGTGTTCTGCATGTTCTTGCTGTACTTAATGGTTTTCTGACTACATGGTGATTTCTCACTGTATATTGTGATCTGAAGGTCTGTTTATTCACATATTATGGCTGTGATGCTCTGCACTTTAGAGGTTCACAGATAGTTCATAGGTTCATAGGTTCATAGGTTTATACTAGGCTATCTGCCCTAAGGCATTTATAAGCCTAGCCCAAATTATCCTTATATGAAAAATACTGTGCCCATTAGTTTGTTGTGCCTCTGTCCAGCAGTGACCCAGAGATGATTCGATCTCCCATCCACAGGTCTAGATTTCTCTTGAACAGAGTCAGCGAGGTGCTCTGCCTCACATGGACCGGGATTTTATTCCACAGCATAGGAGTCTCTGAGTGATAAATCTATCCCTCCAGCACGTCCTATTTATATCCGTGCTAAGGTTTAAGTCGCTTGCTCTAGTGGTTTTGGTGGATTTGGATTTTTGAGGTGGAGCATGTCCATTAATTCGGGTTGGACATGGCCTTGTATGTCAGGCACATGTCACCTCTGAGCAGACGGTATGCGACTGAATAGAGCTGGAGTTTCTTCAATCTGGCAGCATATGACAGATTTTGGAGTCCCTTTATCCTTTTGGTGAGGAACTTTTGGGGCCTCTCCAATTGCTGCAGATGTCGGGTGAGATACATCCCGAATGGGGCATTGTACTCGATCACTGGTCTGATAAGTGAAGAGTACAGTAACAATGACCTCACTAGATCTGGATGTGAATCCCTTCATGATCAGGTGGGCAATGTAGAAGGTCTTTCTAACCACTTTAGCAATGTGAGTGTCAAAGAAAGACCACTGTCAACCTGGGTCCCCAGGTCCCTGATAACCTCTTCTGTGCTTAGTGGATTGCCACCTATATGGTAGCTTGGGGTTACCTTGTTTTTCCGAAGGGTATGACTATACATTTTTTGGCTTTAAACTTTGCCATGGCTCTGGCACCAGCTATCTGTTTCCGTGAGTCCCTTCTGAAGGATATCAGTGTCCGATGCACTTTCCACTATGGCGCCCAGTTTGCAGTCATCTGCAAACTTTGTCAGCCAAAGTCCTCCCATGTTGGCCTGTACTTCTGAGAAGTAGATGCCAAACAATAGGGGCCAAGGACCGAGCCTGTGGGACACCACTTGTGACCGGCTTGGAGTCTGACACAGCGCCAGCAACTCTAACCCTGTGGGTTCTGTCCTTAAGCCAGTTTGCAACCCATCTTGTGACATATGGGTTTACATTTAAGCTGGTAAGTTTTTCTACAATATGCAAGGTCAAGGTAGGCTGTATGGACTGCCTTTCCTCATCAATGGCCTTGGTGACTATTTCAAGAAGTCGACCAAGTTCAAAGGCATGATCTTCCCTTGACAAAGCCAAACTGGGTCGGGTCCAATGTCTGCAAGTCCCTATATCTTTGTTTATGAGCTCCATTATGATCCTCTCCATAGCTTTGCAGACTAGACTTGTTATTACCAGGGTCCGTGGGCGCCACCTTTGTGGAGTGGGACCACAGTTGCCGCACGCCACTCCCTTGGGGGCGTATCCTGTGGTAAGGCTGAGATTAAACAGCTGCCTTATGCGGGTTTAATTCCTCATTTAGCTCGTAGCACACAGCCGGGGACACCATCCGGTCCCATTGATGCTGTGTTTTTAGCTTTAGAGAGCAGCTTTCACCTGCGCATTTGAGATGTCCGGGAGGCTACACTCGGCTGGGATAGTTATCTCTCCTTTAGGGAGAGGGGTGAAGTTTGCACTGAACCTGTCTGCCAGTATGTTGGCAATGTCCGTGGGTTCAGTGATTTTTGTATCATTTTGGACTAATTCTGAGCATATCTGTGAGTTTCCACCCAGGTTCCTAACATAGCTGAAAAGGCCTTATGATTGTCCTTTGAATCCATGGCAATTTTTCTCTCAAAATTGGCCTTAGTTGATTTTATGAGTGCTCGTAATTTTTACTAATAATGATCAGGGGTGACTTCCCTTTTATGGATTTTGTTCTATCATGTAATAGCTTTCTCCTCTTATTGTAAAGTTTGTTAATGGCTGGGGTCCACCAGACTGGACGTTTGCCCTTTGTGGAAAGAGTCTTGGTTTTATTTGGGATTGCCTGATCCATGCAGTCCTGGAGGTGTTCATAGAAGGCATTTGTAAGGGCTGCCGCAGCTTGGGTTGTGGTTTCCTCTGACTTGAAGGATACCACACCAGTCTTGAGTAGTGTGAAGTTTGCTTTAGAGAAGTTCTTCACTATGGTCTTTTTTGTTTGGGGTGGGGGCGGATGTGGATTTCCAGTGAGATTAGTTTATGATCAGATCTCACCAATGAGGGATATACTTCGTGTGGAGCATTTTGTCCCCATGTTTGTGACAATGAGATCTAGTATATTTTCTCCTCTCGTGGGAACAGTGACTAGCTGTTCCATGGCATTTGAATTTATGAACTCCAGGAACCGTTGGGCTAGAAAGTTAGGGCTTGAGTAATGTTCCCAGTCTATATTCGGTAGTTGAAGTCACCCAATATGATGGTGTTTGGAGATACATTTATACCCTCCAGTGTCTTCAGGAAGGCTGTGTGGGGTTCCTGAGTTTGAGAGGGTGGCCTGTAGCATGCTACAATTTGTAGAGCAGTTTTGCCTATTGTTAGTTGCACCTGGATGGTTTCGAGCTTCATGCGTTGCCACCAACCTGGAGGTGTGAGTATCCTTTATGAATATGGATACACCCCTCCTTTTGTGGAGTGGTCCGGGTTTTGGGGCGCATGATATGAGGTAAAACCTAATAGTGCCGGGTGCTCTCAGGAGCCTTGAACCAGGTTTCAGTTACAGCACAGACATCGATGTTCTCCATACTGAGAAGGGCCTCGTGCATTTTGAGATTTAGACTTCTGGCATTGAGCAGCATTACCCTCAATTTCTTCCCATTTTTGTTTTCTAGGGTGGTAGGTTTAGAATTTGAGCCTTGCCTAAAAAGGCACTATGGGGTGGCAAGAGCCTTAGCCAATATCCGAATCCCAGGGTGACAGGTGCAAGCCGTCCCTTCGAGAGCGTGGCTTGTCAAGCATGTCATCCCAGGCAGACAGACACTGGATCCCCTTTGAATGACACCAGACATTAAGCCAATTGTTAAAGCTGATCATCTTGTCTCTATATTGTGGCATCATTCTTGGTGAAGGAAGGATACTGCTCAGGGTTAGGGTCATACCTGCCTGGGCTACATAATCAGAGAGCTCCTCTATGTCTCTTTTCATGCAGTCCAGGGAGGCTCAGGTCGTTCACACCAGCATGGACAATGACTGTGTCATATTTGTACTTGCTGTGGAGTGACCCAGTGCTTGTGTTATGTGGCGGATTCTAGCGCCCGATAGGCAGCTTACTGTGACCCTCTCCTTGTTCAGCCTGGTGAGTGGGACGTCAGTGTGTCTGACTATGGAGTCACCTATGACAAGTATGTTTGGTGTTGTATTTGGCCTTAAGGGCTGTGACTGCTTTGCACACTGCTTTTGTGGTTTATGTGTTGCTTTTGGGGTGTCTTGAGGTAGCAGTTGTTTGGGTGTCTGCTTTGGAGGCCTCTGCTGTTTAGGTAAATTTTACTCAGAGCCTCCAGTATGTCTTTGTGTGTTTATGTGTTTGATTCAGTGGAGTGGTAGCATTATGTGAGGCTGGTTTTGTGGTGTGTGTAGTTGCCTTCTCCTCCTGTCTGGTCTTGCCAGTCCTGAGTTGAGAGAGCTCAGCCTCCAGTTTGGCTAAATAGCTGCATCTCTCGCAAGTATTTGTGTTATGTGGGAGGAGGAGAGGGTTGTCTGTGTACATGAGGCAGTTATAACATTGCCTCAAGATTCCCAGATTCACCAGCTGGACCGGAGAGGAGATTGACAACTGACCTTTGGACATGCTAGAATAATATTGGGAAATCCTTAATTGAAAACAAGGGCCAGTGGGGAGTGAGGGTGTAGTGCTTTTAATTTTTAGTGCTGACTTATATAATTGCTTTAGTGAGCAAGTGCCAGGTAACTTGTCTATACATATATATATATATATATAGTCTACTACCTATCTGCCCAAGGGCAATTAGAAGCATAGCTACAGCATGTTGGCTTTCTCTGCACCATTGATGAAGTAACTGAGCCCCTGTCAAACATAGCCAATGAAGCAATTCCAGGCAGAGTTGTTGGAAGCTGTAGAAGACTGGGGTTGTGGAGGGTGACAGGGGCACTTAGTGATCTAAAGACGGCATGTTAATGTGACAATTCAACACCATTCAATTCTCCCAACAGGTCTCGCAGCTATCAAACTGGACAGGCTCTCCCACCCCCTGGCTCTATGGTTCTGGGACACATGATCCCAGGGGTGTATATTCTGTTACCCATTCACACAACAAGGTTTCCCTTGAAGTGTGTTAGTGAGGGGCTATGCCTAATGTAGTTAGGAATGTAATGTATTGTCTCACAGTACATTTGTTATATGTTGTTATTTCAAGGACATGTGAAGCTCAGTGCATTTGGGGGCCTCCGCCCTTTGCTTAGCCTAGCTTACACATAGAAATCATCTAAATAGGAAATGGGCGGAAGCAATGTTAATGTCAACAGTGTAATTGTTACAGCATCTGCATAGTATCTGTGCATTCGAGGTTCCAATCCCAATAAAGGCAGGGATGTTTATCATGTTCAAAAGTATACCTTAAGCACAGCTTGCATATATAGGTAGTAATCGTCTGTATAATAAACATTCGAAACACCCATATAAACCCATGTGTGCTGGAGATTTCAGTCAACACAGAATGTAATGTTATGTCAACACACAGTGAGATGTTACTTCACTGACATGTATATATCCTGAGTAGTTAGCAGATGTGGCCGTGTTTGCGTGCAGAGGTTATACGTTACAAAGTTTGTTTAACTGTATTTAACCGCTGGTATAATGTCACACAAACACTTTTAAACATGCTTACAACTGCTTAAATGAGCCTTATTCTGGAGTAATAATCATTTGAAAAGTATCGCAGGTGTTGAACCCTGGACCATGCACACTATAGTCGTGGGACTTACCACTACACCATCTGAGGTGTATACATGTTTCATGGTCTTGAGACTACACCTTATACCATATGCATTTCACTGTAATGATCACAAATGGGACAGTCACTTTGTGTACATATGTACAGTACATTGTAATGTACTGTAGGTTGTGAACCAACACATTCCAGTCTACATATGTATTACTGTTACAAATTAATACAAAAAAAAAAATATATATATATATATATATATATATATATATATATATATATATACATGTCAGTGATGTCTGCACACACACACACACACACACACACACACACACATATATATATATATATATATATATATATATATATATATATATATATATTATACAGTTACATCAATAGCCATATATATAAACATCTATGAACACACTTCGTGACACAGAAGCACTCCAAAGGAACTGGAGTGTACACAAAACACATGCAGCTCTGGTATTATAACCATTAATATTAACCTAATTCAAGTGGTTGTTGTGTATGTTGTGTATGTGAAGATTGGGGTGGGAGAGGAATGATGGGTAATGCAATCATGCATCAAGGAGGGCCTGGGTCAGATGTCCAATAAGTGAACTAGAGGGGTATACATGGAGTATGGGGACAATATAAAAAGGACACAAAACAAGAACCTTTCTCATTCATAATACACCCCGTCATGTCACATTGCAACACCTAATTTCACAAACATATGAACATTAACATTTATCAGACATATGTACACCAACTGACTGTCACATTTGTTTTCCATAGTGAGGAATGCCTGTAGTAAAATGTATATTCTAAACACCATAACATTTGTACATATCTCATATGCTTTAGTGGTAAAGTCAGTGACTGTGGTGTTCATGGTCCCGGGTTCAAAACCTGCAAGGGCTGTTACGTTATTTTGAGGGCCAGAATAAGGGCTGTTGGATGCAGGTGGATTAAAGCATTCTTAAGCAGTTGTAAGCGGGTTTCCATGGTGTTAGAAAAATATGTATTAATGTATATGTTTAGTGCTTATTAGAAGCTAAAAGGGTTAACACATTTCATTCTATTTTATGTACAGCTTAGTTTGTATGAAACTACAGATGCTTTTTAAACTGCAATATGCTTTCTGAAACTGGAAGATGCTCTCTGACCTAGTATTTGCTAGCACAGCAAAATTCATGTTTATGCCTTTTGGAAATTTACTGAGAAGCAGGTGATTATCTGCTAGGTCAGGAAAATAATGAATAGAACAATACTGTTTTCTATAATGTTATTGAACTTGAACAATCAGCTCCGTTTGTGTTATGAGAACATGCACAGCTGCAGAAAAGATAGATACAGTTGAACAAAGACTGTTTGAATAAATGAACTATAATCTGTACTTGCTTTGTGCTCGAATTAGCCATAGCACCTTGAATGGTAACATTGCATGGTGAGAAGTTGTATCTGACCGGTGGTCATCAAGGCCACGTTGTTTTTCTTAGGAAGTTTTTTTTGTAAACTTGATATGCCAGCAGAAAACCATGGACAAACAGCTACTATGAAATAATATTGAAAGAACTTGTGATTTATTACGTCAGCTTAGTAGGCAATGTCTTGTAAGAAATGTATAAGAATAGCTTCACTTCCAGATTCTAGTTAGACAAACTCTGTATTAGCATGTTTTTGTCTCCTTGCTGCAAGATTAAAGTGCCTTAACCTGAACCTGCCATGTGTTGATCTTTTTGAAGTTGTTTTTCCTTTGACAGATTGGTCCTTCGGACCAGAAACTCTCACTTTGCCTCAGGTCAGATGGGCCAGGTGGCATGAAACCATATGGGGAAAAGACCACATTGGTTCTTCTGCTCTGAAAGACCTCCGACTGAATTGTCGTTCAAAAGAGGCCAGCCACTTTTCTGATCTGCGACTGGAGGACGAGTTAACAGTTTTTCATCGAACCTGGTGATCAAGCACGGAGGCTCAGGTAAGGTGAGATTTACCTTTTTTCTGTTTTAGATCAGGAACTTGATTTGTATAATCTGTCAGGAGATTTGTTTTATACAAGTCAGGGACAGGAAGATTGCAGTCTTGTCATAGATCAGGGAAACAGAATAGGTAAGACAGTTATTCTAGATAAACTGTGAAAAAGAAAAATTGTGGTACCACGTGAAAATAAGAAGGGTTATGTAACATTTTTAACAGTCAGAACAATATGGGTAATAAGTGCACAAAAAGTTCCCAAGATCCACTGTTAACTGAAGATGCAAAATATATGCAATTACAGCATGCCAACAATGTTAGCTCCTATACAAAATGGGTTAATAAATATGAATTTGATAGCAAATTAGAAAAATCCTCACTTATTAAACTTGTCAAACAGCTTAAAACTGATGCAAAAGGTCAGGTAAAAAAGCAACGTCAATTAGGCATTCCTCAGGCACACAGGTGGATTGAGGAAGCAAACCGTAGGGAACAAAAAAGTAATAATTCAAAAGCTATGTTTTTAGATAAAGAAGACAATAATTTGGTAATAGCATCAGTCCCTCCGCCCCCTCCACTTCCCACACCAAAATATGAAGTGAGTGGACAAGCTGGTCCACCTCCGCTATACCTGGCTGTCACCGCGAAGCCAAGACCGTATATCAGAGATCCCATCGAGACTAGGTCTCGGACACGTAACTTAAGAGGGGATACTGAGTTATATCAAATAAACAAAAATTCATGAGCTATGAGTGAAGAAGAGATATGTCGGCTCATAGAAGTACCAAATCCTCAGGCAGAACAGGCAGGGCAAGACCCGACTCTCCTAGTATATAGACCGTGGACACCAGAAGACATCCGGAAAGCCACAGAGGGAATTCCCCATCCAAAAGTTAATTTTAGAAAATTCTTAGAAGACTTACAGGGCATGAGGTTGTTATCATTTAAATGGAGAAGAAGTAGAAAAAGTAGTTAGACAAATCGTAGGTCCAGAATGGCACATGATCAGTGGCAACTGGAATCCCTGTGATGCAGAACACAAGTCACTCCCACATAACAACGTGGAACTGGATAACAGAGTGAAAGGTCTAACAGACCAAATCTCTGAGAAATGGAAGCCTAGGGCAGACTGGACTTGCATTAATCAATGCGTCCAACAAGAAGGTGAAACTGTTGACAGATATTATGCTAGATTATTAGAATGTTTTAATAACCATTGTGGAATGCAGGTACCTGAGGACCAAACACATGATTCCCCGTATGAGCAGTAGCTAAAGAATACATTTTTGAAAGGCAGTATTTTGCCTAAAAGCAGCTTTATTACAAAGCACATGGTAGACCATCGTACAAGTAGATTACAGTCACTACTTGAATATGCTAGACATGCCGAAAGGCATTTTAACAGTAAAAAGAAAAAGAAAGCCTAAGTATTTTCTGCAGAAGACGGAGCAGAAGTTTATGTAGTACAGTCCGGAAAAAGGGCAAGAAAAATGCCCAGGGAAACAAACAATCTGATAAGCGATCAGAAGAGTTTGAAGAGAGAAAGAAAAGGGGTGAATGTTTTAAGTGCAGAAAAAAGGGACATTTAGCAAGGGATTGCAAGCAAAACAAGGAGGTAGCCATGAAAGATAAGGAGTGTGAGGACTGACTATATGATAGTCAAGAATCACTAGAAGGGAGTAACTGAGAAAAGACAAATGCAAATGTGATAGAAAGAGTAGAGGATGTGATAGAAGAAATAGAGGAAGTACAAGAAATTGCAGATGGTGAAGAAAGTGAAATTTTAGACTTAGCATTATTGAGCCTAGAGCTCTATTTAGCAGACACGAAATCGGAAGTTACACTTCTGGTAAAGGGGAGGGAAGTTAAATTCCTGTGTGACTCAGGGGCTTCACGGACCCTGATACATCCTTCCAAACTACCAGAAAATTCAGAATCATTTGATTACATATTAGTGAAAGCAGCTAATGGACAGCTGTATCGGGAGCCACTCTCCCATAACATAGCAATAACTGACCCTGTTTCAGGGATGACCCAGAAAAGTAAAATTGTTGTTTCTGCAAAATGCCCAGTAAACCTTTTGGGCAGAGATCTTATGCAGATATTTGGCTTAGCAGTAGTTCCGACTATGCAGGGTATGGAAGCACAGCAACAAATGAATACTTTTGTGGTGTGACCGGAGGGCGAAACATTTTATTGGTACAGCCAGGACTTGGTCATGACTGGTCCAGGGGCAGTAACCGAAGAACTGATGAACGTAGCCATCAGTAAGTCCCTCTCCCTTGACACTGATAAACAGCATTTGTTGCACTGTACTCTGTATTATTGTAGCACACCAGGGCCTGATAAGGAATATGAGCAAGAACTATTCAAAAACCATGCAAATAGATTAGTATTACATAATCTACATTGGGACACAGAAGAAAACAGTGTAGTTAGCTGTTCATTGCCCCAGGAATTATTTGCACTCTATAAATCTAATCGATTACCACATGTTAGTTTAACTAAGGACAAGAATGTGAAATGGGCAGACCTAGGAGAAAAAGTCACAAAGTGTGAAAAATAGACGGAGTTAGAATTGTCAGAACAGGGAGTACAGAAGCAGAAGTTAAATTGGATAACGCAGACACACCCAGCTGTACACTTGCAGTCTAGCGAGGACAGCTGATTGCACTCTTACTAGAAGAGGAAGAAAATGCCTTACGGAGCATACCAGAAACTCTCTGGTCAACAGGGAAATCAGATGTAGGACTAATTCGTACAGCAGGACCAGTTACTATTATGCCAAAATCAGCATTTAGACCACAAAAGAGACAGTATCCCTTAAGGAAAGATGCAGAAGTAGGAGTCAAACCTATAATAGCAGCTTTACTTAAGGAAGGAGTACTGGTAGAATCTCCCGATTCACCATGTAACACACCCTTATTTCCTGTCAGGAAAGCAAATAGAGAATGGTGTATGGTCCAAGATTTACAAGCTGTAAATGATGCACTAATAACTAGAGCACCTACGGTGCCAGATCCACACACCCTGTTGAATGATTTGAAGCCTCAACAGAAGTATTTTTCTGTGGTAGGTATTAGCAATGCGTTCTTTTCGATACCGATACACCCTGACAGCCAACACTGGTTTGCATTCACATTTCAGGGGAAAAGGTATACATACACGTGACTACCACAGGGGTATTGTGAAAGTCCAACAATATTCGCACAAGAGATGGCAAGCAACTTGGCAGGATTTAGCCCACCAAGAGGCAGTCAGATTTTACTTTATGTAGACGACATCCTGCTGGCAGCCCCCACCCAGCAAGAATGCAGAGAAGATACCATAGCATTATTACAATTTCTAGCCACTCAAGGACATAAAGTAAACAAAAACAAATTTCAGCTTTGGAGAAAGCAGGTTAAATACCTGGGATATGTAATATCCAAAGAAGGCAGAACATTAGATGAAGATAGGAAAATAGCAATTTTACAAGCACCCAAACCGACTACCAAGAAGGAAATGATGTCCTTCCTGGGTACGACTAATTTCTGTCGGAGTTGGATTCCAAACTATGCTTTGGAGTCTGCTCCACTCACCAACTTGATATACAAGAAGCCTATGGCAGCACAAGATTTATTACAATGGACACCAAAAGCAGAATCAGCTTTCTGCAAACTAAAACAATTGATAGCATCCTCATTAGTTTTAGGATTATCAAACTATCATAAATGTTTTTTCCAAACTGTAGATTGTAAGCAAGGTTATATGACATCAGCGTTAACACAGCAACATGGGGACAAGTAACGCCCCATAGCTTACTATTAATCACAGCTGGACCCAGAGGCGCAATCCTTGCCCCACTGTGTACAAGCAGTAGTCGCAGCTGCAATGGCAGTACAGGCTTCGGCCTTAGTAGTGTTGTTCCACCCTCTCGCATTGAGAGTGCCTCATGCAGTCACAATTATTTTACTGCAAGAAAAAGTAGCATATCTTTCTCTTGCTAGACATCTTTCCTGTATGACTATACTCTTGAGCCAACCTCATATGACAAATGAACGATGTACAACTTTAAATCCATCTACCTTGCTCCCGACCCCTGCGGATGGCACACCACACAGCTGCCTGCAGGAGATTGAGCAAAAGACACTGCCTAGGAAAAGATCTAATGGATGTTCCCTTGGATGATGCTGAGGTGACATATTATGTGGACGGCTCATGCAGAAGGGGTCCTACAGGGCAGAACCTAGTGGGGTATGCAGTAGTTTCTGATACTGAGATTTTAGAAGCAAAGTCTTTACCACACAACTTATCTGCACAAGCAGCAGAATTGATTGCCTTGACAGGGGCATGTACCTTGGCAAAGGGTAAATGTGTGAACATTTTTACTGACAGCCAGTACGCTTTTTCTACTGTACTTTTTTTGCGCAACAGTGGAAAAATAGAGGAATGATAACATCTACTGGTAAACCAATTAATCATGCGCAGTTTATTTTAGATTTGTTAGAATCTATTCAGTTACCTCAAAAAGTAGCTATTTGTAAATGTGTAGCTCATACCAAGCAGCAGGATAGGATTTCAAAAGGTAATGCGAGAGCTGATACAGCTGCAAAGAAGGCAGCTTCAGCTTCAGAAATATTTCTTTTGAGTGAGGAATTACAACCTTCTGAGATTTTAGATTTAGAAATGTTGAAAACAATGCTGGCACTTACTACGAAAGTAGAAAAACAGAAATGGATAAAACGAGGAGCAATTCTTGAGAAAGGGCTTTACATCTCCAAAGAAGGAAAACCGATTTTGCCATCTAATTTGTTTAGATATGCAGCTTTGTTGAGCCATTGGCAGTGCCATGTCTCAACAGGGGGGATGGTACAGTTAGTGAACCTAGTGTTCACAGCCTATGGATTTACAAACTACACAAAAAATTTTGTGCAGCATGCCATGTTTGTAACAAGCATCATGGACAAGGGCCGTTGAAGCCTAAACAAGGGAGTTTCCCTGCACCACCATACCCGTTCCATACTATCTGTATGGATTTCATAGAACTGAACAAATGCAAAAATAAGAAGTATTGTCTTGTCATTATAGATATGTTTTCCAAATGGGTGGAAGCTTTTCCGACAAAAAATCCAGATGCAGCTTCTGTTGCAAAAGTCCTTGTTAAAGAAATTATTCCTAGATTTGGCATACCGGAAAAGATCTACAGTGACAATGGCACACACTTTGTAAATCAAACTATACAACAGTTGAGCCAATATTTCAGAATTTCTTTAAAGAACCATTGTGCATACCACCCACAATCCGCAGGACTAGTAGAGAGGCATAATGGAATTTTGAAAAATAAACTTAGGAAATTAATTAGTGAGACACAAAAGAACTGGGTGCACTGCCTGCCTCTGGCATTGTTGAGCATGAGAACTGTTCCGAATGCGAAGGGGTTAACTTATTTTGAAAAATTATTTGGGAGGGCATACTATATACCTCAATGGGAACCTCTCATGCCTGCAGACCAGGAGGCAGACAGTTCACTCGCAGAATACATGAGACGACTTTTAAGTAATAAACAACTTTTGCAGTTAAATTCTGTTTCAGATAAAGAACAAACCAGACCATCGGAAGCAGCAGTAGTCCCAGGCACGTGGGTCTGGGTGAAAGTCATCAAGAGAAAAAATTGGACATCACCAAAGTGTGAAGGGCCGTACCAAGTGCTACTGTCAACATCCACTGCAGTCAAGATCACAGAGCGAGCATCCTGGATTCATCTGACACACTGTAAATTGGTTAAAAACTTTGAACTGGACAAAAAACTTGTTACTATTACACAAGAACAAAATGACCAGATACGGAGCAAATAGAAATACAGAACAACCTCAGAAGTATTGCATGATCATTCTGTTAACCATACTGATAACATTGATCTTTTTGTTGTGGCCTTTCCCTTTTCCAGCCACACGAGCTGAACTGAATAAACGAGATGCATTACTCATAGACTGGCATCTGAACTTTAACACTTACCAAGCAATTAAATATGTGTATGCTGAAACTTTTAATGTTTCGAATTGCTGGATTTGCACAGCTATACCAACAGCATACAGGGGATTGTTAATGACTGCTGTCCCCCTAGGGGTCAATGAGACCTGGGAAAATTTGATTTTTGATACTACAACTGTGAAATCGCAAGACAAAATAGCATTGTACCTGCCTGTTACACAAAAGGGAATTGTATGTTTTTACAAAAATGATACTGTTCAGGTGGGTTGGAGCAATTGTAATGTGACTGTTCCTTACAAATGTTATACCAAAGCTAATAATGCAGGTTATATTTGTGATACAAACTATGACTCATATTTAGAATCAATGCACAAAACGGTTGATGAAGTACAACATAATCCTGTTCTTTTTAAACAACTATCTATCATTGATAAGAAAATGTTTCATGCAGGGCAAGTATATATTAATACTAAAGTAGAGAATTGTTATTTTGTGTGTGGGAAAAAGGCATACAAATGGTTACCTGAGAATTGGTCCGGCAGTTGTTTTTTGGGTTACCTGGTTCCGGCCATACGACACACTGCAGTTTTGCCTCAGGGAAGAATTCGAAATGTCAGAGAGGTCACAAAGAAACCTGGAAATCTAATCAAGAGACCTGAGAATCCAATGGGATGAATTGAAGCAGGCTGGAGAAACCATAACTCCATGAAAAACAAAGATAAACTGACACACATGGACTTGAGTGACACTATTATATTGTGGGCAGGTATAGCCCCTGCATATGGCACAGTGAAATCAATTTGGGAGCTGAGAAAACTGTCCAAACTTCTCGAAGTAATGAGCAATGCAACCTTTTTTGCTCTTGAATTAGTAACTGATGAACTGAATGCTATGAGAACTGTGGTGCTTCAAAACCGCATGGCTCTCGACTTCACCCTAGCGGCGAAAGATGGTACGTGCACTTTAATAAAAGAGGAGGGTTGTTCGTATATTCCTGACAACCAGCATGAGATAAACGACCAGTGACCATCTTGAGGTGATTAAGCAAGTGTCGGCCATGACCAAACCAGGCCCAAACCCACTGACAGATTTTTTCCAGAATTTGTTTGGGGGAGTGGGGTAGCATCCTAATGAACATCCTGATTGCCATTTGTGTGGGATTACTCCTATTAGGAGTGTGTGTTTGTTGCGGTATTCCCTGCATGAAAAGATTAATCAAAGATTTTATAGACATGTCAGTTTCTGAGACTTTGTACTGAAATTGAAGAACTGTTGAAAAATGAAACACTTTCGTAAGTTTAAACTGAATGACTCTCTTAACTGCAAATTCTGAACAGAAAGAGGGTAGGAGAAGAAGCAAACTGTTTATGCTTTTAAAAATAGAATGAAAAGTATTAACAGGGGGGAAATGTTAGAAAAATATGTATTAATGCATTTGTTTAGTGCTTATTAGAAGCTAAAAGGGTTAACACATTTCATTCTATTTTATGTACAGCTTAGTTTTGTATGAAACTACAGATGCT